>NC_091437.1:8817665-9042677 GCF_964237555.1 Oryctolagus cuniculus
CTTTCAAATATGTAAATAAATCTTAAAATAAAATGTGATGTTTACTTATTATCCATATATCTGAAAAGTGTTCGGGGTGGGGGGGGGGGACAGACAGACAGAGACATCTTCCATCTGCTGATTTGCTCCCTAAATGCACACAATAGCCAGGAGCCTGGAATTCCATCTGGGTTTCACACGGGCAGCACAGGCCCAAGCACTGGAGCCCTCATTTGCTGCCTCCCAGGGCACATCAGCAGGAAGTTAGATGAGAAGCAGAGCAGCTAGGACACAAACTAACACTCCTAAATGGGATGTAGATGTCCCAAGCAGAGGCTTGATCCACTGCACCACACATCTGCACTCGCTGGGCTCTCAGATCTCAACAGACTCACACTACAAGAAAATGCGTACTAAAATGCATTCAAACAGTGCTTTCTACATAAGTGATACTCATTTTTTGAAAACAAAATGCTAGCTTTCTGACTAGTTATTTCCATGTACACTTAGAAATGGCATTATCTCCCTCATATATTTCATGGCCTTTTTGACAGGCTCATCTAAAACTGTTCAGTGCAGAAATAACCATCAAAATGTCCTAAACAGCACTCTGGCCTCAGAATCAGCCCTTAAGGCACGCGGATCTGGCTGAAAAGCCCATGAGAGTATTACAGGCATGGAAAGCCAAGACACTCTGGCAAAAAAAAAAAAAAAAAAACCATGAAAGATCTCCGCGAATGAGATCCTGGTGGAAAGAACAGGTCATCAAAGAAGGAGGTACCTTTCTCTGAAGGGAGAAGAGAACTTCCACTTTGACTATGACCTTGTCTAAATATGATCAGAGTTGGTGAACTCAAAAGGCCTCCATAGCCTTGGAAACTCATAACAAGAGCCTAGGGGGATTACTGATGCCATAAACAAGAAGTCACTGTGCACTTACTCCTCTAGTAGGATCATGTAGGATCTCTGTCCTTAATGTGCTGTACATTGTGATTTAATGCTATAACTAGTATTCAAACAGTATTTTACACTTTGTGTTTCTGTGTGGGTGCAAACTGTTGAAAGCTTTACTTAATATATGCTAAATTGACCTTCTGTATATAAAGATAATTGAAAATGAATCTTGATGTGAATGGAATGGGAGAGGGAGCAGGAGAGGGGAGGGTTGTGGGTGGGAGGGAAGTTATGGGGGGGGGGGGAAGCCATTGTAATCCATAAGCTGTACTTTGGAAATTTATATTCATTAAATAAAAGTTAAAAAAAAGAAATAACCATCAAAAGCCACAATTCAACTTACATACAAAAAAAAAAGATCTTAAGCTCCCTACTGTAAATACTGTGTTTTGTGATTTCCTTGAACAATGAAAATTATACTTTTCAGAATTGTTACACAGCTTGACTGATGTCAATCACCTTGCCCTAATGCAATCAGCGAAAGAAACTCCAAACAATTTCATTACGTTAACTGATTAATTGCTTCAAGCAATAAAAGTAACCTTATAGTTTAATATTATATACTGGACATGGAATGTACTCTATTATAAATTTATTTTGGGGAATTGCTTACTTGAAAGAACAAAGTATTTTAATGTCCATACCATTAAGAAATAACATGTTTTAAAATCTTTTTAATAATCTGAAAATATTATTTATTTCTAATGACCACCAGTATTATTTGAAATTCATATTTTTAGAATCTCAATATTTCTTTTAAAAGGGGAATAAATACCAAACACTACTAGTCTTAGGGAATAAACTATTTTAAAATATTTCTATGGAGAAGAGATAGGAAATAAATAAAGCTGACAAAAATGACACTTAAAAATGGTGGGCAAGGACCTTTATAAATATTTACACCTCAGTAAGTAATGAGTACAAGAGACAGAATTGTGTAGTTCAGGATTAAACTTCATATTTTTTTAATTTATAAGGGCTCTTTTTCTGCAAATACAGTTTGCAGCTATCAGATGAGAAAGGAAGAGAGAAACACAGAGAGTACAATGAATATTTTCATTTTGGTTTCATCAAACCTAGAAGCTTCTTCATAAAAGTTTTCTGGAAACACCAATATGTGAGAGAAATATGCACTTGTCACTGCACTAACAGATTTGTGTATTTATATACTTATAACACATGTAGCTATTTCATGTTTTACAAAAACTTGTGCACATTTCCTTTGGATATATATCCAGAAGTGGGATAGCTGGATCATACAGTTTATCTGTCTTTAGAGTTGAGTGACCTCCACACTGTCCTCTCTAAGGGCTACCCTACTCTACATTCCTACCAACAGTGTAGAAGGGTTCCTTTTTCTCCACATCTTATGGGTTATTTTGTCTTCTTGACAATAGACATTCTATTATCAAAAAGTGAATGAGATGACACTTCATTGTGGTTTTGATATGCATTTCCCTATGTAAGAAGAAAGGTTCATTGCACCACCATCCACAATATATAGATACAGAATAAAGAATCAACCTAGCTATCCATCAACAGATGAATACAGAAAATGTGGAACATACATACAACAGAGTATTTTTCTGCCATAAAAAATACTGAAATCCTGACAGCTTTAGAAAAATGCATAGAAATGGAGATCATTATGTTAAGTGAAATTAGCCAGGCATGGAAAGGCAAACACTGCATGTTTTCTCTCATATGTGGTAGCTAGAAATAATTTATTATATTTGATCCAGATTTAGATTGATTACTGTAGACTGAGTAAAGGAAGAGGCTAGATATTGGTGACTAAAATACAGTAGAGAAGAGTTTCCAAGATGGCAGAATAAGGATGGAGCTTTCTGCTCTAGTCTAGGGGAAGATAGTTCAAAAAAAATGGAGCGACTGCAATCTCAGGGAAGAGTTAGGGAGAAAACACCAGAGGAAACTCCAGGCAAATTACAGGGACACTGTAAACCTACCTGGAGGGTGTGGATGTGCACAACTAAGGATCCCAACAGCCAAGAGCTCCAGCACCAGCTTTGGAGGGAGAGAGATCAGACTGCAGTAGCCCAAGAAACTGACAGTAAAGCTGCAGGAAGAGCCTGGAGTGAGTTCAGCTTGGAGCTCTGTGCAGGACAGTGAACCTGCCAACCCAGAGAAAAAAAGGGGGGGGGGCGTTTCTTTCTCCCCAACCACCCAGCACTGGTGTACTTTAACTAGCCAAGAGAAGGCAGACGCCATTCTGGATATATGGAACAGCTGTATCAGCCCGTGTCCATGCATCCCACAACCAGCGGAGAGGAGAAACCTGAATCTGGCTGGAAGAACTGACAAGGGCCTGGGTGCTCATGACTGTGGTAAGCTTGTGTGCTAGGACTGTGAAAACGCTATAGTCAAACTCTCCACAGTAAAACATAAAGCAAAGATTCTAAAATGTACACAAGAGAAACACCAGATTACTTTCAGAGGACCTCCAATTATACTCACAGCTGACTTCTCATCAGAAACCATACAGGCTATGAGAGAATGGCGACATATATTCCATATCTTAAAAGATAAAAATTGTCAACCCAGAATACTGTACACTGCAAAGCTCTCATTTATGAATGAAGGGAAAGAAAGACCTTCCACAACAAACAGAAATTGAAAGAATTTGTCACCATTCGTCCAGCCTTACAGAAGATGTTTACGGATGCTACATATAGAAACACAGAATCATGGTCATGGCTATGGAAGAAAGTGAAGGCAGAAAATCTCCCAGTAAAACTACAAAGGAAATCCAAAGTAAACAATAGGAATATTTATGGGAACATGGCAGGGCCAAGTCATTACTTTTCAATACTCACCTTGAATGTAAATGGTCTCAAGTCTTCAGTTAAAAGATACAGACTGGCTGATGGATTAAAAAGAAGACCTTGGAAAATGCCTACAAGAAACACATCTCACCAACCAAGATAATGCAGTTGAAAGTGAAACAATGGAAAGATATTCTATGTTAACAGAAACCAAAAAAGGGCTGGTGTAGCCATCCTAATATCAGACAAAATAGCCTTTAACACAAAACCTGTTAAAACAGAAAAAGAAAGGCACTATGTAATGATTAAGGGATCAATTCAACAGAAAGTGCCTACTGTAAACATGTATGCACTTAACTACAGGGCACCTGGGTATCTAAAAGAAATGTTAATGGATATAAAGGTAGATATAGACTCCAATACAATAGTAATGAAGGACTTCAATATCCCACTTTTGGCAAATGGACAGATCAACCAGACAGAAAATCAGAAAAGAAACAACAGATAATGGACACTACAGACCAAATGGACCGAATGAATATCTACAGAACTTTTCATCCTACAGTTTTGCAGAATACACATTTTTCTCCCCAGTGCATGGAATTTTCTCTAGGATAGACCACATACTAGGCCCTAAAGTAAATCTCAGCAAATTAAAAAAAAAATCAAAATCATACCATGGACCTTCTCTGACCACAGTGGAATGAAACTGGAAATCAACTCAAGAATTTCTACAACATATGCAAACACATGGAGATGGAACAACATGCTCCTGAGCAAACAGTGGGTCACTGAAGAAATCAAAAGAGAAATCAAAATAATTTTTGGATGGGCTAGTGCTGTGGTGTAGCAGGTAAAGTCACTGCCTGCAGTGCCAGCATCCCATACGGGTGCCAGTTCAAGTCCCATTTGCTCCACTTCCAATCCAGCTCTCTGTTATAGCCTGGGAAAACAGTAGAAGATGGCCCAAGTCCTTGGGCCCCTGTACCCACATGGGAGACCCAGAGGAAGCTCCTGGCTCCTGGCTTCAGATCAGCCAAGCTCCAGCAATTGTGGCCATTTGGGGGTAAACCAGAGGATGGAAAGACCTCTCTCTCTCTCTCACTCTCTCTCTCTTTGTCTCTCTCTCTCATTCTCTGCCTCCATATAACTCTGCCTTTCAAATAAATAAATCAATCTTAAAAAAAGAGGGACTATTAGAACTAATAAGGAAATACAATGAAGTTGTGAGAAAAATATAAACACAAAAATTAGTAAAAAAAAAAATGGGAATGTGAAGAGGAGAGGAAGGAGGAAAAGAGATGAGAGTGTAGAAGGGAGGAGGAGCACTGTTTATACAGTTGTGTTTATGAAATGCATGAAATTTGTATTCCTTAAATAAAAGTTCTCTGGGGAAAAAATAAAATCCATAGAATGAATGGAACAAGTTATAGTATTTTGAAGCACGATGAAGTGACTCTGGTTCATGACAATGTACAATATTTTTAAAGAACTGGAAGAGAGGCGTAGGCCCCAAACACACACACACACAAAAGGTAAAAGTAATGATTGCCTGGTATGATTGTCCTGAACTACTGATTTATGAAATGGTATACTGTACTCCTTAAAAAAGTACAGGTGGACAGGCATTTCTCAAGTGGCCAGGTTACCATTCGGGACACTCACAACCTACATTGGAGTGACTGGTTGGATTCCCTTCTCCTCTACTGCTGATTCAGCTTCCTGCTAATGCACACCCTGAGAGGCAACAGGTAATGGCTCAAGTACTTGGGTCCCTGCTGCTCACATGGGAGACTTAGATTGAGTTCTGAGCTCCTGGCTTTGCATAGCCCAGCTTTCACTACTGGGGGCATTTGGGGAATGAATCAGTGGATGAAAGTGCTCTTTCCACCTTTCTCTCTGCCTCTCTTTTTGTCTCTCTGCATTTCAAATAAAATTAAAATAAACAGAGTTTTCCAGGAATATTTACTTATTTCAAAGAGTTAGAGAGAGAAAGAGATAGATAGAGAGAAAGAGATCTTCCACCTACTGGTTTACTCCCCAAATGTCTGCAAAGGCCAGGTCTTGGCCAGGCCAAAGCCAGGAGCCAGGAGCCAGGAGCTTCATCCAGGTCTCCAACATTGATGCCCACCTTCCCCTGCTTTTTGCAGGCCCTAAGCAGGAAGCTGGATCATAACTGAAGCAGCAGGGACATGAACTGCTGCTATCCACATGGGAGCCTGATGTCACAGGCAGTGGATTTACTTGCTACACCACAACACCAGCACCAAATAACTGGGTTTTAATGTGCAAGTAATACATGTTAATTCACAATGTTAAAACAAAATATAAAAACTTACCCATGGAACCATAACAATGCTAAATTCTTCATTCTTGTTGGTTACCTCAAGAAACATTATACTTAATATGAAGTTTAGAAATATAAATTGCGCAACACTGGAGTATTATGAATGTCCTACTATTCTTTAGAAATCAATATCTAGGCTATGAGAAGCAATGACTTGATCAGCCCTTGTCCTGACTGTACAGGAACAGCTTACTATTTTATTCTTTTTAGTATTTTCTTTTTCTACTTAATACCATTGGTTGAACTCTTTAATTAACACACAATTATTCTTAGGTGTTTGAATCCAACTGAAAATTGATCCCAGTTAAAAATAAGAGTGGGAATAAGAGAGGGAGAAGATGGACAGTTCAGCACATGTTCCCTCGAACTTACCACTAAGGGTAAAGCTAAAAACTTGCCGTGGGACTCCAAATCCCATTAAGCTGGCAGGTACCAATGCCATCTTACTAGTTAAAGTGATCAGTTTAAGTTCATATCTGATAATAAAGATAGGATTAAGTGTCAAAGGGATCACATAAATAAGACCAGTGTCTGCTAATAATAATTAATAGAATTAAAAAAGGAAAGAACCATCCAACATGGGAAGTGGGACACACAGCAGATTCACGGAATGATAAACGTTCTAAAGTGCACTCTGGCCTTGGAATCATCCCTTAAGGTATTCAGATCTCACTAAAAAGCCCATGAGAGTATTTCAGGCATGGAAAGCCAAGACACTCTGGCAAAAAATGACCTAAATGAAAGATCTATGCGAGTGAGATCCTGGTGGAAAGAACCTCCATCAAAGAAGGAGGTACCTTTCTCTAAAGAGAGGAAAGAACTTCCACTTTGATTATGGCCTTGTCTAAATAAGGTCAGAGTTTGTGAACTCAAGAGATTTCCATAGCCTTGGCAACTCATGACAAGAGCCTCGGTGATCACTGATGTCATAAATAATAGTGTCAATTGTTAAATCAACAACAGGAGTCACTGTGCACTTGCTCCCCATGTAGGACCTCTGTCCTTAATGCGTTGTACTATGAGAATTAACGGTAAAACTAGCCTTCAAACAGTACTTTATACTTTGCATCTGTGAGGGTGAAACTGTTGAAATCTTTACTTAGTATAGTGTCGATCTTCTGTATATAAAGATAATCAAAAATGAATCTTAATGAAGAATGGGATGGAGAGGGAGTAGGAGATGGGATGGTTTGTGGGTGGGAGGGTGGTTATGAGGGGAAGAACTGCTACAATCCAAAACTTCTCCTTTTGAAATATATATTTATTAAATAAAATTTTTCTATTAAAAAAAGAAAACAGAAATCAATGCCTAGGAATCATATCAATAATATTGGAAAATAGTTCCACAGTACATGAATTTGGTATAACTAAAGTTGAACTAGATTATCAGAGTGCTCACAGTGTTCATCGAGTATTTTAGCACAGGGTACTCTGCAGTTACTGTTATAGAGCACTGGAAAACGTCAGTGAAATATCTACCTTGCAGGAGTTTAAATCACTGGAGATTCAAAACAAAGAACAGAAAATCCATTTCTAAAACATCTCACAGTCTGGAAAGAAATACAGGCAAATAAGTGGATAATTAATACAGCACATAGTTAAGTCCCTGAGATAAGACTAAGTTGCAGGTGTTTTGGGAATAGCTAAAAGAAGAACCCAACCTTGTAGAGGCATATCAAGGATGGCAATTACAGGAAATGCAGCTGAAAATGGATCTGGAGCAGGCACTCAACCTAGCAGTTAAGACATTCACATTCTGGGGCCGGTGCTGTGGCGCAGCAGATTGACACCTTGGCCTGAAGCGTCGGCATCCCATATAGGCACCGGTTCTAGTCCCGGCTGCTCCTCTTCCAATCCAACTCTCTGCTATGACCTGGGAAAGCAGTAGAAGATGACCCAAGTCCTTGGGCTCCTGCACCCGCGTAGACCTAGAAGAAGATCCTGGCTCCTGGCTCCTGGCTTTGGATCGACACAGCTCCTGGCCGTAGCAGCCAAATGGGGAGTGAACCATCGGATGGAAGACCTCTCTCTCTCTACCTCTCCTCTCTGTGTAACTCTGACTTTCAATTAATTAAAAAAAAAAAATCCACATTCCATAACAGAGTAACTGAGTTACTCTCCTTTTCCCTCTTCCTGACCCTGTTGCAGCTAATGCACAGGAGAAAGCAGTGAAAGACCGTGTGTGTACGTGGGCCCCTGCCAACCACGTGGGTGACCCAGATGGAGGTCCTGACACCTGGCTTCAATCTGGCCCAGCCCAGGTTGTTGTGGATATTTGGGGAATGAATCAGCACACTGAAGGTCCCTCATAACTCAGTTTTTCAAAAAAGAAAAAAGAACAAGAGCTTTAAGATCAATGTCAAAACTTGGATTAACCACCTACTTAATTAAGAGATCATTTATCCTAAAATTTGTGGTAACAATCTACCCTCTGAAATTTTATGTGAAAAATGAGGTACAGTGCTAAATCCAAATAAACTTGACCCAAGGGGTTACGTTGTGATGTGACAGATTTCCACTTAAAGTGGCTCTTATTCTAGATGGCTGGCATTCAGTTCAGAACCAGGTTTTGACAAAAAGGCTAAGGAGGATCAGTGATGGCTTTCACATTCAAGTGTAGATATTTACACTATCATGATATACACTGTTTTTTTTAATGAATGCATTTTTACATAGATATAACTTTAGGAATACAGTGGTTCTTTCCCTCATGCCCCCCACCCTGTTCCCTTCCCACCTCCCATTCCCTCTCCCATCTCCTTCTTCATTATGGATCATTTTTAGTATGACTTTATATACAGAGGACCATCTCTATGCTAATCACAGAGTTCAACAATTTGCCCCCATGCCCGCCCACAATATATAGAGTACAGTTTGGGGAGAGAATTTGCAGTCGATTCTCATACTGCAATTCAATAGGGACAGAGGTCCTACCTGGGAGCAAGTGCACACTGGCTACTGTTGTTCCTTTAACAATTAACACTTTTTATGACGTCAGTGATTACCCAAGGCTCTTGTCATGAACTGCAATTTTTTGAAATCAGCATATGAAAGAGTTAACTGTGCTCTCCTGTTCATCACAGCTCAATTCACAATAGCTAGGATATGGAATCAACTCAGATATACATCAACTTATGACTAGATAAAGAAATTATGGCATATATACAGTAAGGAATACTACTTAGCAGTAAAAATAAATAAAATCCTCTCTTCTGCAACAAAATGGGTGAAACTGGAAACCATTTAACTTAGTGAAATGAGCCAGTCTCAAAAAGACAAATATCATATGTTTTCCCTGATCTGTGGTAACTAACCGAGTATCAAAAATGTAATGTATAGAAATGTAATTGACTTTTTGAGATTTGATGATTGTTTACGGCCTTATCTGTACTGCTGAGGAACAGTGCTTCATTTTTTCATACTATTTGTTGAACTCTTTACTCTCTGTAGGGTTAATCTAGATATCTGTAAAAGTTAAGAGTGAGAATAGGAGAGAAGTAGGAAGAAGGGTGGGAGCATGTGTAGGAGGGAGGGTAGGACGGGAAGAATCACTACATTCCTAAATCTGTATGTAAGAAATGCATGAAATGTCTATACCTTAAATAAAATTTAAAAAAAAAGAAATTTTTCAAAAAAGAATGAGAAATTGTATTCAGCTTCTACTGAAACTCAAAATCCTCTGATTTCAGAGGTAATGCTCTATTTTGTGCACTGTGATGATTTTATGCTTACTAAGGACATCTCAGCTAGCCCACAGAAGTAGCTACACACCCTCTGATACGAGATCCACAAGTAACACTAGCATCAGTGCATGCCAGGAGCTCTCTCAGTGCACTGCGTGTGCCGCCTCATCTGAATCTTGCAGCCAGC
Organism: Oryctolagus cuniculus; assembly: GCF_964237555.1. Lineage (NCBI taxonomy): Eukaryota > Metazoa > Chordata > Mammalia > Lagomorpha > Leporidae > Oryctolagus > Oryctolagus cuniculus. The sequence continues at coordinate 8,827,599 of NC_091437.1, forward strand.
CTTCCAGTGAATGCGGATGACTGCCACCACCACTTGGCAAATGAGGAAACAGGGCAGAGAGCTCACTTGCCACAGGAAATCCCAAGCAGCTGTAGACAGGGATGAAGGCAGGCAGTCTGACACAGGCCTGGGCTGCTAAACATGATGCAACAGGGCCTGTCCCACACATTTCATTACTGCAGCTACAGGAAGTCCCACACACTTCATGTGCCCTTCTGTAATTCACAATTTATAATCTCAAAGGTTCTTAAATTTTAAATTAATTCATTTAACCTTCTATGAAGGTTTGAAACCAGGTGGACCATACTTTTAGGCAAAATGCAGTTCTCAGAATGTAAATCAAAGCCATCAACAAAGTACAAAATTCTGATGTCACAACTTTTGTACCCAAATTATGTGATCCATTCTCTAAAATTAAAAATCAAATAAATGTATAGGTAAAACATATTTTCTAAGGTGTGTATATTTCACTAAAGAGCAGGTTGAAGAACACAGCAGAAATACAGGGAGGGCTCAATGTGAAATTCTACAGTGCCAAAGCATGCCTTCATATTCATGTAATAATTTTATCAGTTGTGAGATTTCATTAGTAATTTCTAGATGCAATTAAAAAGGTCTTTAAAATATGTTTCTATTTATTTGAGAGGCAGAGAGTGTTCATGTGTGCACACACCCATTCACTCAATTTGAGCATTGAGTGTGGCTCAATCCTCAAATGCCTCCAGCAGCCAGACCAGGGCTGGGCTGAAACCAGGAGCAAGGAACTCACTCCAGGCCTCCACGTGGGTGGCAGGAACCCAGGAACTTGAGCCATCACCACTGCCTCTGGGAGCCAGGGCAGTAACCAATCAGGCAGACTGATGCAGGACACAGGCATCCTAACAAGCTTCTTAACACTGGGCCAAATGCCCACTCTGAAATATAAGTGCTCGCCTCTGACTAAATTTGCATAAATTTCCTTCATTTGCATTAGGTTGTTTTTAAAACTCTGATTTAAAAAAAAAAAAAAAAAAACTCCTATCATTATTAGTATGGCAAGGTACCAGAAGGTCGAGCCTCTTTTTAGCCATCTGTTCCTACTACGCAGTCGACATCACTTCACAGAGGCAGTTTTCCCACCATGACCTATAACTGAGGCACATAATCAGACCAGCTGCCTTACTATGCCAAGGATGCCTGCTATGCAAGCAGCTCTTTTCTCTGAATTAATTGTGTCCATTGGACCAATTTAATACAGTGCTTTTCCAGCATTACCTTTGCCAACTGTGACAGCTGTTGAAAGAAATACTACAGTGCATACACTGCTGCTCACAGCCTACTCTCAATTGTGACTATGCAAGACATCTCTGAATAATTTACTCCTCCAAAAGAATGTAAGCAATTAGAGGTTTAAACACTATCAGTAAATGATATGGCTCACTGAAACTTACAGTACCTGATTATACAGTCATCTCATAAAACGAGATGCCTTCAGAGACAGCTGCAGCCCAGCAAGATCCAATGGGTCAAGTTACTAATACTTAATAAATAAGATGCATTGTAAACTCTACTAACAGAACAGTAGAAGCAAACAGAATAACCAAGACGTTATTAGTGATTGAATAAACATACAACTGCCTTTAGCTCAAACTTCTCCTGACAACAAACTTCCAAAAACACCTACAAACTTTTAGTCAAGAAAATAATCTGGCTCAGTGCTAATAAAAATATGTTGTCAAAACACAAACCATAAAAAAAGATAAACTGGATTTCACTGAAACCAAAACCTTATGCTCTTCAAAATCAACACTAAAAATGCAAAGACAATACATAGATTAGGATAAAGTATTTGTGATACATACTCATGAATCTGACAAAGAACTTGTCTGCAGAAAATACTTAAAACGTGCATCTCAATAATAAACAACCCCTACCCCAAAAAATAGGAAAGGACACTTCACTAAAGAAGAAATATAGTTGGCAAATAAACCATGAAAAGATGTTCAGCATCACTAATCACAGGGGAAATGTAAATGCAAATTAAAAACACAGTGAGATACCACTACACTGCCATTAAAATGACTAAAACGGAAAAGAATGACAAGAGTCGGCAAGGATACAGAACAGTGCTGACGCCATACTGATGAGGGAAGCAAAATGGTATAACCACTTCAGACAAGTGCTTGGCAGTTTCTTACAAAGTTAAACAAAACACATGGAACTCCACTCTTAAATATTTATCCAAGATAAATAAAAACATATGACATAAAAAGCCTTGTAAAACAATGCTCAAAGCAGCTTCACTCTTCTTATTTGCAGTCTCAGAAATACAACTATGAGCAAACTCCCTGCCTCTCTGCTACTCTATTAAATCTATTAAATCCTTCCGACCAGTTTTCTTACCGCATTAGGTCTCTCCTGTTCAGGAAAAAAAATAAGCAAAACACTTTCTGCAAACCTCACAATTCCATCCAGCTTCCGCCTCTTTTCACTTCTTCCCAAACTACTCAAAATAGGTTTCTATACTAACTGGACTCATTTCTTCAATTCTATGTGCCTTCCCTTAGCCACAGGCCTAGTTTCTGCCCCCGCTGTCCACTAACACAGCTCTTACTAAAATCAACAATGCAACAATGACCATCTTGTCACCAAGGCTGATGGATACTTTCAATCTCACTCTAACTAATCTCACTGGTGTGTTCAACTCTTCCCTTGTTTCCCACATACAAGACCCCTTTTACGTCTCTGGCTACACAGTCTCAGTCTTCCTTGTGGTTTCACCCTTTTCCCCTAATCATCAGGGAATTTAGTCAAGCGGTTAAGACATTCAACACCCCACACTGGAACTCCTGCTTTTGATTCCAGGTTCCACTCTGACTCCAGCTTCCTGCCAATGCAGACCCTGGGAGGCAGCAGTGATGGCTCCAGTTTTGAGTCCTGTCACCCCTAGGGGAGACCTGGACTGAGTGCCCAGCCTGTTCAACACTGTGAACATTTGGGAGGTGAACCAGCAGACGGGGGTGTTTCACTCCTGCATGCACACACTTGCTCTTACTGTTTCTCTTTCTCTTTCAAAAACATAAATAATTTTTAAAGATTTATTTAATTATTTGAAAAGCTTAGTTACAAAAAGGCAGGGGCAGAGAAAGAGAAAAAGAGGTCTTCCATCCAGTGGTTCACTCCCCAGATGGCCACAACAGCCAGAGCTGCACAGATCCAAAGCCAAGAGCCAGCCTTCACTGACCACCTATGTGGGATGACTGACAGACTAGTCGCTTCTCTAAACTCCAGATGGAAAGCTGGTACTTGGAAAAAATTCTGAATTCTCAGTCGTTCAAAGGGGAGAGTTCAGAAGACATGGAAGAAAACCCAGGAAGTCTACACTTTATTAACAACTTAGTAAAACACTAAGGAAATGGCATACCCTAATAAAAAGAGCACACGAGTCCTAACCACAGACTCAAATACAATATTTGCTAATGTGGAAAAGAAAAGAGGACATATGAATGAGCCCAGGCTGTGCCGCTACCCCCCCAAAAAGTGTCCAACACCACACACCACAGTGCTGTAGTGCCAATGATGGGGTTATTGGTAGCCACAGTCTGTCCATCCGATGAACAGATAAAGTAAGACAAGTGATACCATAACAACCCTATCTTTGGAACAAGAGCTCAGCCTGTGAGTGGAGCTTTCATGATCCAATTTCTAAGAGCAGGAACTAAAAAAAGTGATTTAAGGCAGAACTCAAGTTCCAGTGGGAGAAACACAACGTAAAATTGCAGGAAACTGTTTGGTGTAGTGGTTAAGTCTTTGCCTGGAGCACTAACATCTCTTATCAGAAATGTCCAGTTCAAGTCTTGGCTACTGCACTTACAATCCAGAACTGCTAATGTACACCCTGGGAGGCAGCATATGGCTCAAGTTCTTGGTTCTCTGCCACCAGTGTAGGAGACGTGGTTGGAGTTCTGGGTTCACGGCTTCAGCCTGGACCAGCCTCAACTGCTGGGGAGTAAACCAGCAGATGAATGTCTCTTTCTCTCTCTCTCTCTCCCTCTCTGTGTGTGTGTGTGTGTGTGTGTGCATGTGTGTGTGTGTATCCGTTAACCTTTCAAATACAATAAAAAATAATAATTAAAAAATTAAGACTGTAATTTATTCACATTTACTCATGTAGACTGGGCATTTTCAATCAGGAAAAGCAAAAGGAAACTCATTGTGGCTGTCAGAGTTCTAGTTTATTCCAACTCAGAAAATGCAAAACTAAGGGTATCAAAATATTCCAAACTCAAATGCAAGTGAAGTGCCTGCTATCCTGCCTGCCTTGATCAAGATCAACAACAAAAACTAACAACATCAAAAATCCGAATCACAGGACCAAGGGTGAAAACATAGGTGCTCCTGAGACTGAACAGGCATAAGGATGGTAAGGGCTGGCAGTGAGATTTGGAGTTAGAAGATCTCCTTCCAGAACCAATGCTGTGCAGCACGTTAAGCTGCTGCCTGCAATACTGGCAACCCTTCTGAGTTCCAGTTCGAGACCCCCAGTTCTTGAACTTCCCATTTAGCTCTCTGCCAAAGAGCCTGGGAAAGGAGCAGAAGATGACCCAAGCACTCGGCCTCTGACACCTACCCGAGACCAGGCTGTTGTTACTGGCTCCTGGCTTCAGTCTGGCCCAGCCCCTGCCACTGTGGCCATTTGGGGAGTGAACCAACAAGTGGGAGATCTCTACCTCCCTCTCTCTCTTTCTCTCTGTTTTTTCTCTAACTCTGCCTTTCAAATAAAAAAAAATTATTAAAAAAAAAAAAAACCCCTTCCTCATTCTAGTTCTTCTGTTTTCAAGCCTCTGAACTCCCCCTGACCCTCACTTTCTTGTTTCTGTCATCGACCATTGACAATACATATTAAAACTACCTTAAATTCATTTAAGGAATAAAATTATATAATGCTTTAGTGTATCAAAAACATGATTTACTTGGAATAGTGAGATGGCATTGGCACATGCCACCTTGATGGGATTGAATTGGAATCCCCTGGTATGTTTCCAACTCTACCAATTGGGGCAAGTCAGCCCGAGCATGCCCCAAATTATACATCTCTTCCCTCTCTTATTCCCACTCTTATGTTTAACAGGGATCACATTTCAGTTAATTTTCAACACTTAAGAATAACTGTGTGATAATTACAGAATTAAACCAGTCATATTAAGTAGAACAGACAAAAAAAATACTAAGAGGGATAATGTATTAAGTTGTCCATTAGCAGTCAGGGCTATGCTGATCAAGTCACCATTTCTCATAGTGTCCATTTCACTTCAGGAGGTTTCCTTTTTGGTGTTCAGTCAGTTGTCACCGATCAGGGAGAACATATGGTATTTGTCCCTTTGGGACTGGCTTACTTCACTCAGCATGATGTGTTCCAGATTCCTCCATTTTGTTGCAAATGACTGGATTTCGTTGTTTCTTACTGCGGTATAGTATTCTAAAGAATACATATCCCATAATTTCTTTATCCAGTCTACCATTGATGGGCATTTAGGTTGGTTCCAGGTCTTGGCTATTGTGAATTGTGCTGCAATAAACATTAGGGTGCAGACCTCTTTTTTGTTTATCAATTTAAACTCCTTTGGGTAAATTCCAAGGAGTGGGATGGCTGGGTCGAACGGTAGGGTTATATTCAGGTTTCTGAGGAATCTCCAGACTGATTTCCATAGTGGCTTCACCAGTTTGCATTCCCACCAACAGTGGGTTAGTGTCCCTTTTTCCCCACTTCCTCGCCAGCATCTGTTGTTGGTAGATTTCTGTATGTGAGCCATTCTAACCGGGGTGAGGTGAAACCTCATTGTGCTTTTGATTTGCATTTCCCTGATTGCTAGTGACCTTGAACATTTTTTCATGTGCCTGTTGGCCATTTGGATTTCCTCTTTTGAAAAATGTCTATTGAAGTCCTTGGCCCATCTCTTAAGTAGGTTGTTTGTTTTGATGTTGTGGAGTTTCTTGATCTCTTTGTAGATTCTGGTTATTAACCCTTTATCTGTTGCATAGTTTGCAAATATTTTTTCCCATTCTGTCGGTTGCCTCTTCACTCTCCTGTTTCTTTTGCAGTACAGAAACTTCTCAATTTGATGCAATCCCAATAGTTGATTTTGGCTTTGACTGTCTGTGCCTCCCGGTTCTTTTCCAGAAATTCTTTGCCTGTGCCAATATCTTGAAGGGTTTCTCCAATGTTCTCTAATAACTTAATGGTGTCAGGACGTAGATTTAGGTCTTTAATCCACGTTGAGTGGATTTTTGTGTAAGGTGTAAGGTAGGGGTCTTGCTTCATGCTTCTGCACGTGGAAATCCAGTTTTCCCAGCACCATTTATTGAATAGACTGTCCTTACTCCAGGAATTAGTTTTAGATCCTTGATCAAATATAAGTTGGCTGTAGATGTTTGGATTGATTTCTGGTGTTTCAATTCTGTTCCATTGGTCTATCCATCAGTTTCTGTACCAGTACCATGCTGTTTTGATTACAACTGCCCTGTAGTATGTCCTGAAGTCTGGTATTGGATCAATTTCAGTTCACAATTGATCATAATGAAAGGACTAAGAGTCAAATGGAGCACATAAACAAGTCTAGTATCTGCTAACACTAACCGATAGAATAAATAAACGGGAGAGTGATCCAACATGGGAAGTGAGATACTCAGCAGACTCATAGAATGGCAGATGTCCTAAATAGCACTCTGGCCTCAGAATCAGCCCTAAAGGCACTCGGATCTGGCTGAAAAGCCCATGAGAGTATTTCAGGCATGGAAAGCCAAGACACTCTGGCAAAAAGATCTCTGTGAGTGAGATCCCAGTGGAAAGAACAGGTCTTCAAAGAGGGAGGTGCCTTTCTCTGAAGGGAGGAGAGAACCTCCACTTTGACTATGACCGTGTCTAAACAAGATAAGAGTCGGAGAACTCAAGGGGCTTCCGTAGCCTTGGAAACTCATGACTGGAGCATAGGGAGATTACTGATGCCATAAACAGGAGTGTCAATTTGTAAAGTCAACAACAGGAGTCACTGTGCACTTACTCCTCATGTAGGATCTCTGTCCTTAATGTGCTGTACACTGAGGCTTAATGCTATAACGAGTACTCAAACAGTATATTTCACTTTGTGTTTCTCTGGGGGTGCAAACGATTGAAATCTTTACTTAATGTACACTAAACTGATCTTCTGTAAAAAAAAAAAAAAAAAAAAAAAAGAAAGAAAGAAATTATCAATTCCCAACTTGACTCTCACTGGGATTAAACATGACAATAGGTCTGATCTGATTTCATCATCATTTTAAAAAAATCATCTATTATTTTTCACTTTATGTTTCTGTGTGGGAGCAAACTGTTGAAATCCTTACTTAAGGTATACTAAGCTGATCTTCTGTATATTAAGATAATCGAAAATGAATCTTGATGTGAATGGAAGGGGAGAGGGAGTGGGAAAGGGGAGGGTTGTGGGTGGGAGGGACGGTATGGGGGGGGAAGCCATTGTAACCCATGAGTCGTACTTTGGAAATTTATATTCATTAAATAAAAGATAAAAAAAAAAAAAAACATGATTTAGTAATACAGAAAAACAGACACAAATCAGATGGCATTACATCCACTGAGGTGTCCTGAACAAACACAAATGTGAAAATATCAAACTATAAGCTAAAATGTGCTCTAGCCACTAACAAGATTCAAGGGTTTTTCATACTCGTGAAGAAGGTTCCAAGGACTCTTACAAGATACAAGCCAGTGAGCAAACAAGAAACATTTCTAATCACATGTTGGAAATTTTTCCATATTAATAATAATTCCTAGTCTCAAAAAGCAATAAAATTTCTGCAAAGAGAATTTATGCCTCCATAGTGCTTCAGGAAAAGAATTATGGTGCATCTGAGCCTGTACCATTATATGTAGGTCAGGTTTTTCATTTTCAAATAAAAAAGAGACTGTGAAAAAGATTAAGGTAAAAAAACAACTAGAACACTCTCTAAGGGGAATATGATAAAAACATTAATTCTCTCAGAAATGAGAGCACCAAGAGAGGACAGCACATGTTAATAAAATCACAGGAGCTATGAATAACATGAACACAGAATTATTCAAAGAATGAAAAATTCCTTAACAACTGGAAAACATGGTTCAGGAAAAATGAAAGGAATTAACAACTTTATAAAATATGTGGGGGGCCGGCGCTGTGGCTCACTTGACTAATCCTCTGCCTGAGGCACCGGCATCCCATATGGGAGCCAGGTTCTAGTCCCAGTTGCTCCTCTTCCAGTCCAGCTCTCTGCTGTGGCCCAGGAGGGCAGTGGAGGACGGCCCAAGTACTTGGGCCTTGCACCTGCATGGGAGACCAGAAAGAAGTACCTGGCTCCTGGCTTCGGACCAGCGCAGTGCCAGCTGTAGTGGCCATTTAGGGAGTGAACCAACGGAAGGAAGACCTTTCTCTTTGTCTCTCTCACTGTAACTATACCTGTCAAAATAAAAAAAAAAAAATTTTAATGTGGTAATACAGAGAATCTGTTATCCAGTTAGAGCTACAATCGAAGTACAAGCCATCCAGAAGTGTGAGACAGGCAGGCAGGTGATCTGTTTCCTAACTGGCATTTCCAGGCTCTAGCCCTGCAGAGGTCACATGCAAGGGACAGTCCCAGGCCAGGGAAATCTCCCATCCACCCCTGCCATAGTGTCAGACACGTGTACAAAGCTCTGGTCTAAGCCAACCACTAGATGAAAACCACCACACGACCAACTCACCCGACTGAACTCTTGACTGACACATGATAAAATGTCTGTTGCCATTTGGGAGTTTGTTACACAGTGTTCTGGGGGTTCCCCACAACCACGTACAGGTTCAGTTGTTCACAACAACTCACAGAACTCAGTATCCAGTCAAATTTCATAGCTAAGATTTATTATAGCAAAAGGATTCAAGGTAAAAACCAGCAAAGAGAAAAGACACATGACACAGCCCAGAGGCGAGTACACGCAGCTTCCAAGCGTCTTTTCCCAGTGGAATCACACAGGATGCACTTACACACTCTAGCACTGAATTGTGACAAGTGGGAAGTGTCTACCAGAGGAGCTCATCACAGACACAGTGTCCAAGGCCGTAACTGGAGCTGGCCCTGCAGACATCGTGTGCTTGGCACGTACAAGACTGCAGACTCCCAGGGCAATGCTGGGCACAGCACTGCTTGCACAAACAGTTTCACACAGCAAGCCACTGCTGTCCCCGAGGGAAGTTTCTGTCCGTGCAGGAAGCTCTACCATCCATCTTCCCAGGTGCCAGCTAAGGTCCACCCTGACCAGTGTGAGACCAGCATGTTCTATGCTTTGCTTTGTTAACATCTGATACTTGCATGTTATTTGGTTTCTCCATGAGCAGTAATCCTAGACTGGAACAGCCACAGCCACTGTCAAATACATTGCATATACAAACCACCAGCCTGCCGCGACCTAACCTAAAATCGCCTTTATCCTGTTTCCCTGAGAAAAATAAAAGTAATTCAAAGAAACAAATATGTAAAACAAAATTAAGCAATATTCTCTGTGAAATTTAAATAAATGAAAATAAACAAAGTAAAATTAATTTTGAAAATGAACTCAATTATAGTTTTTATAGCTACATTTGAAGCCACCTGTTAGGAACTTTGATACAAATTTATTCTGTAGAAACTATATGACATTATTTGAAATATAATCATTTAACGGTCACTTGATACTAGACAGGAAAAAATTAACTTACAAGGTTACAGTAAGTCTCTAATCAGCAAACAATCAGAAAAAAACATTTCTAAATCTAGCAGAGCTGGGTATAAGTATTATTTCTAGAGGCCAGCACTGTTGATTATAGGCTAAGCCTCAGCCTGTGGCCTAGCATACTATAAAGGCACTGGTTTGTGTCCCTGTGGCTCCTCTTCTAATCCAGCTCCCTGCCAATGGCTTGGGAAAGCAGGGGAGAATGGCCCAAGTGCCTGGGCCCCTGCACCTGCATGGGTTAACTTGAGCCATCCTCCACTGCTATCCCAGGCCATAGCAGAAAGCTGGATTGCAAGAGGAGCAGCAGGGACTAGAACTGGCGCCCAGATGGGATGCCGGCACTTCAGGTCAGGGCATTAACCCGTTGCGCCACAGCACAGGCCCCAAAAGTATTATTTCTATGTTTCATACATGCTATTATGTGTGGTTCAGTTTTTAATCATTGTGGAGTATTCTATAGCTCATGCCAAAATTTATCCATGCTGTTATTGATGGGAACTGGGAATAGTACAAACAGTACTAACATGAACATTCTTGGGCTTCAGCCTTATATTTTTTAAATGTTTCCACTTGAATTGTATTAAATTAAACCATTTTTAAAAGTTACTTGTTGTCAACAGAAGTAACAAGTTCTACTGGTCCAGAGCACAATAGGGGTGGTGACAGTTCACAATAACGGGTTATACAGCATATAAACAACTGGAAGAGACAAGCAGTCAGGATGTCAAATACAAAGAAAAGATAAAGAAATGGAAAGTGTAGTCTCCTGATTCGGTCTCTTTATGCCATATTTATGTGTTGAAATACTCTGCTGTACTGTTAGTAAAAAAAATTTAATGAGCCGGCACCGTGGCTCACTAGGCTAATCTTCCGCCTGCGGCGCCGGCACACCAGGTTCTAGTCCTGGTTAGGGTGCCGGATTCTGTCCTGGTTGCCCCTCTTCCAGTCCAGCTCTCTACTGTGGCCCGGGAAGGCAGTGGAGGATGGCCCAAGTGCTTGGGTTCCTGCATGCAGGGAGTGAATCATTAGATGGAAGGTATCTCTCTCTCTCTCGCCCTCTTTCTCTCTCCCTCCCTTCCTCCTTCCCTCCCTCTGTATCTCCATCTCACTCTGTAACTCTGTCTTTCAAGTAAATAAATCCATTTTTTAAAGATTTATTTATTTATTTGAAAGTCGGAGTTACACAGAGAGAGGAGAGGCAGAGATAGAGAGATCTTCCATCTGATGGTTCACTCCCCAATTGGACACAACAGCCAGACCTGCGCCGATTTGAAGACAGGAGCTAGCAGTTTCCTCTGGGTCTCCCACGTGGGTGCAGGGGCCCAAGGACATGGGCCATCTTCTACTGCTTTCCCAGGCCACAGCGGAGATCTGGATTGGAAGTGGAGCAGCCGGGACTAGAACCAGCGCCCATATGCTGGCGCTTCAGGCTAGGGCATTTTTCCACTGCACCACAGCACGGGCCCCAAATCTATCTTTTTTTTTTTTTTTTTTTTTTTTTTTTTGACAGGTAGAGTTATAGACAGTGAGAGGAGGGAGAGACAGAGAGAAAGGTCTTCCTTCCGTTGGTTCACCCCCCAAATGGCCACTACGCCGGAGCTAGGCCGATCTGAAGCCAGGCGCCAGACGCTTCCTCCCGGTCTCCCATGTGGGTGCAGGTGCCCAAGCCTTGGGCCATCCTCCACTGCCATCCCGGGCCACAGCAGAGCCGGACTGGAAGAGGAGCAACCAGGACTAGAACCCGGGGCCCATATGGGATTCAGGCACCACAGGTGGAGGATTAGCCAAGTGAGCCACAGCGCTGGCACTCCCCAAATCTATCTTAAGAATAGAAAGAAGACAACGAAGGCAAACTTATGGCATTGAGCTGAATAAAACACTGCTCATTTTGTAGAAAAGAAAACCTTTCATTCATATGAAAAACATGGTCATCATCCTGACATACATAACAGGTAAACTATTCTGTTTGAAGATGGACTGAATGACAGGTTTCCCAGATTAAACAAATTATGGAAAAAGTACTAAAAAATCTTATTTCCTTCTGTGTTTATTACAAGCGTTTCTCAGTGATAGCTATCCTCAAATCATTATCACTTCTCAAGAATTTATGAATTCACTTATATTACACATTCTTCAGAATTTAACAAAATTATGTGAGTATAATTAAATATATAATTATTTATAATAAGGTTTGTTAGAACTTCTAATACCAACCAGCTCATATAATTTCTTTATTTCTAATTTCTATTTTTCTTCACTATTTATTATTTATTCTAGTTGTTTAGAAAATAAAGGGGCAAACAGAGTAAACTGGAGATCTCCCATCCACTGGTACACTCCCCACACACCTGCAACAGCCAGGGCTGAGCCAGGACAAAACCAGAAGCTGGGAACAAATCCAAATCTCTCACCTTGGGTGGCACTCCAGTACTAGAGCCATCCACTGTCGCCCACAGCATGCATGAGCAAGAAGTTGGAACTGGAAGCAAAACCAGGACTGGGACCCAGGTAACCTGATATTGGATGTGGGACCTCCAAATGCTACACCAAATGCCTTCCCCTAGATACTATTTTTTTCTTGCATTTTTTGGTAGCCACAATATAATCAACATTGTATTATTTACCCTCAAATGACAAAATTCAGAAGAGTAATAACAAACAAACAAAAAACATGGAGAGGCAGCTTATAAATACACATAAATACATATGTCACAAGCATGACTGTCAAGCTAGGAAATCAGAAAATATAATAAAAATAGAGGAGAAGCATTAAAACACTCAAATTTGGAGAAAAGCAGACAGTACAGTTTCACTATTCTTTTTTTTTTTTTTTTTTTTTGACAGAGAGAAAGGTCTTCCTTCCATTGGTTCATCCGCCAATGGCCGCTGTGGCCTGTGCACTGTGGCCGGCGCACTGCGCTGATCAGATGGCAGGAGCCAGGTGCTTCTCCTGGTCTCCCATGGGGTGCAGGGCCCAAGCACCTGGGCCATCCTCCACTGCACTCCCTGGCCACAGCAGAGAGCTGGCCTGGAAGAGGGGCAACCGGGACAGAATCTGGCACCCGACCGGGACTAGAACCCAGTGTGCCGGCGCCGCAAGACGGAGGATTAGCCTAGTGAGCCGAAGCGCTGGCCCCAGTTTCACAATTCTAAACAGTTCAGTTTTTAACAATTTGTTCTTCTTTGCTCAGAATCTAATTAAAACAGAGACCAGAATGCTTCTGATAAGGAGGTAACTCTAAAAAACTTACCTCCTGCTAAGTCACATATCTCCTGTTGTTGAAAAAAAAATGCTATATGCTAATAAATAATATATTAGAATACTGTGTGTATGTAAAGAAACAAGATACACTGTATCTAGCTAAGAAAGCCTCTAGGTAAGTATCACCATGGCTAGTGGGTTATGTCTGAGACCTGTCAGTGAAATCAGAGAAATTCTTTTTTTTAGCTTGTTTTTCCATGTATTCTTTTTTTCTTATTTAGTAAACATAAATTTCCAAAGTACAGTTTATGGATTACAATGGCTCCCCCCCCATAATTTCCCTCCCACTCACACCCTCCCATCTCCCGCTCCCTCTCCCATTCCATTCACATCAAGATTCATTTTCAATTATCTTTATATACAGAAGATCGATTTAGTATATGTTAAGTAAAGATTTCATCATTTGCACCCACACAGAAACACAAAGTGTAAAATACTGTTTGAGTACTAGTTATAGCATTACTTCACATTGGACAACACACTAAGGACAGATCCCACATGAGGAGTAAGTACACAGTGACTCCTGTTGTTGACTTAACAATTTGACACTCTTGTTTATGGCATCAGTAATCTCCCTAGGCTCTAGTCATGAGTTGCCAAGGCTATGGAAGCCTTTTGAGTTCACCGACTTCATTCTTATTCAGAGAGGGTCATAGTCAAAGTGGAAGTTCTCTCCTCCCTTCAGAGAAAGGTACCTCCTTCTTTGATGGCCTCATTCTTTCCACTGGAATCTCACTCGCAGAGATCTTTCATTTAGGTCTTCTTTTTTATTTTTTTTTCCCAGAATGTCTTGGCTTTCCATGCCTAACTCTCATGGGCTCTTAAGTCAGATCTGAATGCCTTAAGGGCTGATGCTGAGGCCAGAGTGCTATTTAGGACATCTGCCATTCTATGAGTCTGCTGTGTATCCCGCTTCCCATGTTGGATCGTTCTCTCCCTTTTTGATTCTATCAGTTAGTATTAGCAGACACTAGTCTTGTTTGTGTGATCCCTTTGACTCTTAGACCTATCAGTGTGATCAATTGTGAACTGAAATTGATCACTTGGACTAGCAAGATGGCATTGGTACATGCCACCTGATGGGATTGTATTGGAATCCCCTGGCACGTTTCTAACTCCACCATTTGGGGCAAGTCTGATTGAGCATGTCCCAAATTGTACATCTCCTCCCTCTCTTATTCCCACTCTTATATTTAACAGGGATCACTTTTCAGTTAAAATTTAAACACCTAAGAATAATTATGTGTTAATTACAGAGTTCAACCAATAGTACTAGAACAAAACAAAAAAATACTAAAAGGGATAAAGTATTACATTGTACATCAACAGTCAGCACAAGAGCTGATCAAATCACTGTTTCCATAGTGTCCATTTCACTTCAACAGGTTTCCCCTTTGGTGCTCAGTTAATTGTCACCGATCAGGGAGAACATATGATATTTGTCCCTTTGGGACTGGCTTATTTCACTCAGCATAATGTTTTCCAGATTCCTCCATCTTGTTGCAAATGACCAGGCTTTGTTGTTTTTGACTGCTGTATAGTATTCGATAGAGTACATGTCCCAAAATTTTTTTTTTTTTTTGACAGGCAGAGTGGACAGTGAGAGAGAGAGACAGAGAGAAAGGTCTTCCTTTCCGCTGGTTCACCCTCCAATGGCCGCCGCGGCTGGCGCGCTGCGGCCGGCGCACCGCGCTGATCTGATGGCAGGAGCCAGGAGCCAGGTGCTTTTCCTGGTCTCCCATGGGGTGCAGGGCCCAGGCACTTGGGCCATCCTCCACTGTACTCCCTGGCCACAGCAGAGAGCTGGCCTGGAAGAGGGGCAACCGGGACAGAATCTGGCACCCCGACCAGGACTAGAACCCGATGTGCCGGCGCCACAAGACGGAGGATTAGCCTAGTGAGCCGCGGCGCCGGCCCATGTCCCATAATTTCTTTATCCAGTCTACTGTTGATGGGCATTTAGGTTGGTTCCAGGTCTTAGTTATTGTGAATTGAGCTGCAGTAAACATTAATGTGCAGATAGCTTGTTTGTTTGCCAATTTAATTTCCTTTGGGTAAATTCCAAGGAGTGGGATGGCTGGGTTGTATGGTAGGGTTACATTCAGGTTTCTGAGGAATCTCCAAATTGACTTCTAGTGGCTTAACCAGTTTGCATCCCCATCAACAGTGGGTTAGTGTCCCTTTTTCCCCACATCCTCGCCAGCATCTGTTGTTGGTAGATTTCTGTATGTGAGCCATTCTAACCAGGGTGAGGTGAAACCTCATTGTGCTTTTGATTTGCATTTCCCTGATTGCTAGTGATCTTGAACATTTTTCATGTGTCTGTTGGCCATTTGGATTTCCTCTTTTGAAAAATGTCTATTGAGGTCCTTGGCCCATCTCTTAAGTGGGTTGTTTGTTTTGATGTTGTGGAGTTTCTTGATTTCTTTGTAGATTCTGGTTATCAACCCTTTATCTGTTGCATAGTTTGCAAATATTTTTTCCCATTCTGTCGGTTGCCTCTTCACTCTCCTGTTTCTTTTGCAGTACAGAAACTTCTCAATTTGATGCAATCCCAATAGTTGATTTTGGCTTTGACTGCCTGTGCCTCCCGGGTCTTCTCCAGAAATTCTTTGCCTGTGCCAATATCTTGAAGGGTTTCTCCAATGTTCTCTAGTAACTTGATGGTGTCAGGTCGTAGATTTAAGTCTTTAATCCACGTTGAGTGAATTTTTGTGTAAGGTGAAAGGTAGGGGTCTTGCTTCATGGTTCTGCATGTGGAAATCCACTTTTCCCAGCACCATTTATTGAATAGACTGTCCTTACTCCAGGGATTGGTTTTGCATCCTTGATCAAATACAAGTTGGCTGTAGATATTTGGATTGATTTCTGGTGTTTCTATTCTGTTCCATTGGTCTATCCATCTGTTTCTGTACCAGTACCATGCTCTTTTGATAAGAACTGCCCTGTAGTATGTCCTGAAATCTGGTATTATGATGCCTCCGACTTTGTTTTTGTTGTACAAGATTGCTTTAGCTATGCGAGGTCTCCTGTGTCTCAATATGAATTTCAGCAGCATTTTTTCCAGATCTGAGAAGAATGTCTTCGGTATTTTGAGTGGTATTGCATTGAATCTATAAATTGCTTTTGGGAGAATGGACATTTTGATGATATTGATTCTTCCAATCCATGAGCATGGAAGATTTTTCCATTTTTTGGTATCCTCTTCTATTTCTTTCTTTATGGTTTTGTAATTTTCATCATAGAGATCTTTAACGTCCTTGGTTAAGTTTATTCCAAGGTATTTGATTGTTTTTGTAGCTATTGTGAATGGGATTGGTCTTAGAAGTTCTTTCTCAGCTGTGGCATTGCCTGTGTATACAAAGGTTGTTGATTTTTGTGCACTGATTTTATACCCTGCTACTTTGCCAAACTCTTCTATGAGTTCCAATAGTCTCTTAGTAGAGTTCTTTGGATCCCCTAAATAAAGAATCATATCATCTGCAAAGAGGGATAGTTTGACTTCTTCCTTCCCAATTTGTATCCCTTTAATTTCTTTTTCTTGCCTAATAGCTCTGGCTAGAACTTCCAGAACTATATTGAATAGCAGTGGTGAGAGTGGGCATCCCTGTCTGGTACCAGATCTCAGTGGAAATGCTTCCAACTTTTCCCCATTCAATAGGATGTTGGCTGTGGGTTTTTCATAGATTGCTTTGATTGTATTGAGGAATGTTCCTTCCATACCCAGTTTGCTTAGAGTTTTCATCATGAAAGGGTGTTATATTTTATCAAATGCTTTCTCTGCATCTATTGAGATAATCATATGGTTTTAAAGGTGTCCCAACTACCCATCATCTGCTTAGACATCAAAAGATCAGAATGACTTCTCTCATTTTGTCCCATCATCCTATAAGACACCTATAAAGACTTAAATTGAGCAATAAATAGACCATATGGTAACTCTGAAATAAACATTATGCTATTGAAATATTCACAGAATTGAAAACTCAGGACTTAGGTGTTAATCAGGAATGTTTATTTTTAACCAACATTAAACTCAATATTAAATTAGATAGTTGTAATCTTAAATTTTTTTTTCTAATATCTAAAAATAGGGTTACTTTTTATTATTGATTTTTTGAGATTTTTTTTTAACTTTTATTTAATGAATATAAATTTCCAAAGTACAATTTATGGATTACAATGGCTTCCCCCACATACCGTCCCTCCCACCCACAACCCTCCCCTTTCCCACTCCCTCTCCCCTTCCATTCACATCCAGATTCATTTTCAATTATCTTAATATACAGAAGATCAGCTTAGTATACATTAAGTAAGGATTTCAACAGTTTGCTCCCACACAGAAACATAAAGTGAAAAATAATAGATGATTTTTTAAATGATGATGAAATCAGATCAGACCTATTGTCATGTTTAATCCCAGTGAGAGTCAAGTTGGGAGTTGATAATTTCTTTTTTTTTTTTTACAGAGGATCAGTTTAGTATGCATTAAGTAAAGATTTCAACAGTTTGCACCCCCATAGAAACACAAAGTGAAATATATTGTTTGAGTACTCATTATAGCATTAAATCTCAATACACAGCACATTAAGGACAGAGATCCTACATGAGGAGTAAGTGCACAGTGACTCCTGTTGTTGACTTTACCAATTGACACTCCTGTCTATGGCATCAGTAATCTCCCTATGCTCCAGTCATGAGTTTCCGAGGCTATGGAAGCCCTCTGAGTTCTCGGCTCTTATCTTGTTTAGACAAGGTCATAGTCAAAGTGGAGGTTCTCTCCTCCCTTCAGAGAAAGGTACCTCCTTCTTTGAAGACCTGTTCTTTCCACTGGGATCTCACTCGCAGAGATCTTTTGCCAGAGTGTCTTGGCTTTCCATGCCTGAAATACTCTCATGGGCTTTTCAGCCAGATCCGAATGCCTTTAGGGCTGATTCTGAGGCCAGAGTGCTGTTTAGGACATCTGCCATTCTATGAGTCTGCTGAGTATCTCACTTCTCATGTTGGATCACTCTCCCCTTTATTTATTCCATCGGTTAGTGTTAGCAGGTACTAGACTTGTTTATGTGCTCCCTTTGACTCTTAGTCCTTTCATTATGATCAATTGTGAACTGAAACTGATCACTTGGACTAGTGAGATGGCATTGGTACATGCCACCCTGATGGGATTGAATTGGAATCCCCTGGTATGTTTTTAACTCTACCATTTGGGGCAAGTCAGCTTGAGCATGTCCCAAATTATACATCTCTTCCCTCTCTTATTCCCACTCTTATGTTTAACAGGGATCACATTTCAGTTAATTTTTAACACTTAAGAATAACTGTGTATTAATTACAGAATTAAACCAGTCATATTAAGTAGAACAGACAAAAAAACTACTAAGAGGGATAATGTATTAAGTTGTTCATTAACAGTCAGGGCTATGCTGATCAAGCCACCGTTTCCCATAGTGTCCATTTCACTTCAGGAGGTTTCCTTTTTGGTGTTCAGTCAGTTGTCACCGATCAGGGAGAACATATGGTATTTGTCCCTTTGGGACTGGCTTATTTCACTCAGCATGATGTGTTCCAGATTCCTCCATTTTGTTGCAAATGACTGGATTTCGTTGTTTCTTACTGCGGTGTAGTATTCTAAAGAGTACATATCCCATAATTTCTTTATCCAGTCTACCGTTGATGGGCATTTAGGTTGGTTCCAGGTCTTAGCTATTATGAATTGAGCTGCAATAAACATTAGGGTGCAGACCGCTTTTTTGTTTGCCAATTTAAATTCCTTTGGGTAAATTCCAAGGAGTGGGATGGCTGGGTCGAACGGTAGGGTTATATTCAGGTTTCTGAGGAATCTCCAGACTGATTTCCACAGTAGCTTGACCAGTTTGCATTCCCACCAACAGTGGGTTAGTGTCCCTTTTTCCCCACTTCCTCGCCAGCATCTATTGTTGGTAGATTTCTGTATGTGAGCCATTCTAACCGGGGTGAGGTGAAACCTCATTGTGCTTTTGATTTGCATTTCCCTGATTGCTAGTGACCTTGAACATTTTTTCATGTGCCTGTTGGCCATTTGGATTTCCTCTTTTGAAAAATGTCTATTGAGGTCCTTGGCCCATCTCTTAAGTGGGTTGTTGGTTTTGTTTTTGTGGAGTTTCTTGATCTCTTTGTAGATTCTGGTTATTAACCCTTTATCTGTTGCATAGTTTGCAAATATTTTTTCCCATTCTGTCGGTTGTCTCTTCACTCTCCTGTTTCTTTTGCAGTGCAGAAACTTCTCAATTTGATGCAATCCCAATAGTTGATTTTGGCTTTGACTGCCTGTGCCTCCCGGGTCTTTTCCAGAAATTCTTTGCCTGTGCCAATATCTTGAAGGGTTTCTCCAATGTTCTCTAGTAACTTGATGGTGTCAGGTCCTAGATTTAGGTCTTTAATCCATGTTGAGTGGATTTTTGTGTAAGGTGTAAGGTAGGGGTCTTGCTTCATGATTCTGCACGTGGAAATCCAATTTTCCCAGCACCATTTATTGAATAGACTGTCCTTGCTCCAGGAATTAGTTTTAGATCCTTGATCAAATATAAGTTGGCTGTAGATGTTTGGGTTGATTTCTGGTGTTTCAATTCTGTTCCATTGGTCTATCCATCTGTTTCTGTACCAGTACCATGCTGTTTTGATTACAACTGCCCTGTAGTATGTCCTGAAATCTGGTATTGTGATGCCTCCGGCTTTGTTTTTGTTGTACAAGATTGCTTTAGCTATTCGAGGTCTCTTGTGCCTCCATATGAATTTCAGCACCAATTTTTCCAGATCTGAGAAGAAGGTCTTCGGTATCTTGATTGGTATTGCATTGAATTTATAAATTGCTTTTGGGAGAATGGACATTTTGATGATATTGATTCTTCCAATCCATGAGCATGGAAGATTTTTCCATTTCTTGGTATCCTCTTCTATTTCTTTCTTTAAGGTTTTGTAATTCTCATCGTAGAGATCTTTAACGTCCTTGGTTAAGTTTATTCCAAGGTATTTGATTGTTTTTGTAGCTATTGTGAATGGGATTGATCTTAGCAGTTCTTCCTCAGCCATGGCATTGTCTGTGTATACAAAGGCTGTTTATTTTTGTGCATTGATTTTATACCCTGCTACTTTGCCAAACTCTTCTATGAGTTCCAATAGTCTCTTAGTAGAGTTCTTTGGGTCCCCTAAATAAAGAATCATGTCATCTGCAAAGAGGGATAGTTTGAGTTCTTCCTTCCCAATTTGTATCCCTTTAATTTCTTTTTCTTGCCTAATATCTCTGGCTAGAACTTCCAGAACTATATTGAATAGCAGTGGTGAGAGTAGACATCCCTGTCTGGTCCCAGATCTCAGTGGAAATGCTTCCAACTTTTCCCCATTCAATAGGATGTTGGCTGTGGGTTTTTCATAGATTGCTTTGATTATATTGAGGAATGTTCCTTCCAAACCCAGTTTGCTTAGAGTTTTCATCATGAACGGGTGTTGTATTTTATCAAATGCTTTCTCGGCATCTTTGAGATAATCATATGGTTTTTCTTCTGCAGTCTGTTAATGTGGTGTATCACGTTGATTGTCTTGCACACATTAAACCATCCCTGCATACCAGGGATAAATCCCACTTGGTGTGGGTGGATGAATTTTGTGATGTGTTGTTGCATTCTATTGGCGAGAATTTTATTGAGGATTTTTGCATCTATGTTCATCAGGGATATTGATCTGTAATTCTCTTTCAGTGCTGCATCTTTTTCCGGCTTAGGAATTAAGGTGATGCTGGCTTCATAGAAAGAATTTGGGAGGATTCCCTCTTCTTCGATTGTTCTGAATAGTTTGAGAAGAATTGGAGTTAGTTCTTCTTTAAATGTCTGGTAGAATTCAGCAGTGAATCCATCTGGTCCTGGGCTTTTCTTTGTTGGGAGGGCCTTTATTACTGTTTCAATTTCTGTCTCAGTTATGGGTCTGTTTAGGTTTTCGATGTCTTCCTGGTTCAATTTAGGTAGGTTGCATGTGTCCAGGAATCTATCCATTTCTGATAGGTTTCCCTGTTTGCTGGCATACAAGTCCTTGTAGTAATTTCTGATGATTCTTTTTATTTCTGTGGTGTCTGTTGTTACGTTTCCTTTTTCATCTCTGATTTTATTGATTTGGGTCTTTTCTCTTCTTTTTTTAGTTAGTTGGGCCAATGGGGTGTCAATTTTGTTTATTTTTTCAAAAAACCAGTCCTCGTTTGGCTGATTTTTTGTAATGTTTTTTTGATTCAATCCTGTTGATTTCTTCTCTGATTTTAATTATTTCTCTTCTCCTACTAGATTTGGGTCTGGTTTGCTGTAGGTTTTCTAGATCCTTGAGGTGAATTGAAAGCTCATCTCTTTGGTGCCTTTCCAATTTCTTGATGTAGACACCTATTGATATAAACTTCCCTCTTAACACTGCTTTTGCTGCGTCCCATAAGTTTTGGTATGTTGTGCTGTTATCCTCATTTACTTCCAGAAACTTTTTGATTTCTCTTTTGATTTCTTCTATGACCCATTGTTCATTCAGGAGCATGTTGTTAAATCTCCATGTGTTTGCGTATGCTCTAGGGATTCCTGAGTTGCTAATTTCCAACTTCATTCCTTTATGGTCTGAGAAGCTGCATGGTATGATTCTAATTCTTTTGAATTTGCTGAGACTTGCTTTATGGCCTAGTATGTGGTCAATCCTAGAGAAGGTTCCATGTACTGCTGAGAAGAATGTAAAATCTTTAGCTGTAGGACTGAATGTTCTGTATATATCTGTTAGATCCATTTGGGCTATAGTGTCGTTTAAATCTACTGTATCCTTGTTGATCTTCTGTCCTATTGATCTGTCTATTTCTGAGAGTGGAGTATTGAAGTCCCCCAGTACTATTGTATTGGGGTCTAAGTCTCCCTTTAAGTCCGTTAACAAATCTTTTAGATAAACCGGTGCCCTGTAGTTAGGTGCATATACATTGATAATTGTTATATCTTCCTGTTGAATTGATCCCTTAATCATTATGTAGTGTCCCTCTTTGTCTCTCTTAACAGTTTTTGTGGTAAAGTTTATGGTGTCCGATATTAAGATGGCTACGCCCGCTCTTTTTTCATTTCTGTTGGCATGGTATATCTTTTTCCAGCCTTTCACTTTCAGTCTGTATGGATCTTTGTTGGAAAGATGTGTTTCTTGTAGGCAACAAATAGTTGGGTGTTCTTCCTTAACCCAATCAGCCAATCGGTGTCTTTTAACTGGACAGTTCAGGCCATTCACGTTCAATGTGACTAATGATAAGTGGTAACTTTGCCGTGCCATTTGCCAAAGATAAGTTCTAATATATGCTTTGAATTCCCTGTGATCTTTTGCTGTGAGCTTTCCTTCCTTGGTTTCCTTCCTTTACCTTCTTTCATATTGATGACCGTGTTTCTTTGTTTCTGTGTGTAACACATCTTTAAGCATCTTTTGCAGGGCTGGACAAGTGGTGACAAATTCTTTCAATTTCTGTTTGCTATGAAAAGTCTTTATTTCACCTTCATTCACAAATGATAGCTTTGCAGGATATAATATTCTGGGCTGGCAGTTGTTCTCTCTTAGTACCTGGGCTATATCTCGCCATTCCCTCCTAGCTTGTAGAGTTTCTGATGAGAAGTCAGCTGTGAGTCTGATTGGAGATCCTCTGAGAGTAATCTGACGTTTCTCTCTTGCACATTTTAGGATCTTTTCTTTATGTTTCACTGTGGAGAGTTTAATTACAACGTGTCGTGGTGAGGATCTCTTTTGGTCATGTTTATTAGGGGTTCTGTGAGCTTCCTGTACTAGGATTTCTCTGTCCTTCTCCAAACCTGGGAAATTTTCTGCTAATATCTCACTAAAAAGGCCTTGTAATCCTTTCTCCCTCTCCATGCCTTCAGGAACTCCTAGAACCCGAATGTTGGGTTTTTTAATAGTATCCTGAAGATTCCCGACAATGTGTTTTAGATTTCTAATTTCCTCTTCTTTTCTTTGGTCTGACTGTATCCTTTCCTGTTCTCTGTCTTCTAAGTCCGATATTCTCTCTTCTGCTTCACCCATTCTGTTTGTAAGGCTCTCTATTGTGTTTTTCATTTGATCTATTGAATTCTTCACTTCAGTCACTATCCCAGTTTCCTGTTGTACTAGTTGTTTCGTTTCATTTTGATTCCTCCTTAATATTTCATTTTCACGAGAGAGATTTTCTATCTTGTCCATTAAGGATTTCTGTAGTTCAAGAATTTGTTTTTGAGAACTTCTTAATGTTCTTATCAATTTTTTGAGATCTGCTTCTTGCATTTCTTCTATGTCATCATCCTCATAATCTTGAATTGGGGTGTCTTTTTCATTTGAGGGCTTCATGGTGACTTCCTTGTTTTTATTACCTTGGTTTTTGCGTTTGTTATTTGGCATATTGGAGATATTTGGTTTCTTCACTGTGGTGCTTTTTCTTGTTATACTATGACTCTAGATTAAGTGGACTATCTGTTTTTGATGGAGCCTTAGGGCTTGAGATGGGTGTGGCCTGAGAGCTCTGTTTGGTGTGCCAAAGGTGACACTCCCAGGTTAGGCGTGGTAAACCTCTCTCTCTCTCTTTCTTTTTTTTTTTTGATTCAAAAGGGAAGTTATTCTGCACAGCTGAACGAGGTTGGAGGTAGTTAGCAGGCAAATGATATACCCACAGGAGCCAGAGATCAGAAGCTCTTTCCCAAGGACCCCACAGGGAATCTGTTCGGCCCTCAGAGTGGGCTCAAATTCTCCTTCAGTCTCCCACTGGGTTGCCAAAGTTATGGAATTGTAGCGTCTCTGGAGAGTGCTCACGTGAATTCTGTGAGTTCTGTCCCCCACTGTCTCTTTTTTCACAGTCTCAGTTAAGTAGCACCACAAATTTACTAGGTCCTAATCTCCTGTTAATTCGCCCCGCCCAGAATCAGGTTTTTCTGCTAGGCTCAGGGCCGGTGCAGACCTGAGGTCGCTCTGCTTATGACGTATGTCCAAGATGGCGCCTGCTCTTTGTCTTGCTCGCCCTTGAGAGGTGAGCGGAGAGAGAGAAACCCGTGTCCGTACCAGTCACCTTTTTTTTTTTTTTTCCTCTCTCTCTCTTCCAGTTAGCCTGGTGAAGTCCCCCCACCCCCGGGGTCGTTCCCTCTAGTCTCCTCTCTCCGCTTGCCTGCCGGTGTCTCGGGCTATTGAGGTTTGGCTCACCTCGCGTTCCTGCACTGGTGTGTTGAGTCTGCCGCTGGTGTCCCGAACTGTGGGCTCCCACGCTCTCCACGCAGGTCCGCTCCCCTTCCAGCGCCGATGTGTGGACTCAGAGCCCTGGACGTCCCAAGTCTCCCCGCTGTTGTCTGTGTGGCACGCACTCCCCTTTGAGCACTGCCGCGCAGACCCTGCGGCTTCCGTGGCTCGGTCCCGCGGCTCGGCTTCCGCGCGGTGGGCGACCTTGTTCTCCCAGTAGGTCCTGCGATTCACGGCCACTCGATCCAGAAGAGTTTCCTCTGCAATATTTTCCTGGTTCTTTTTCCTTAAATTATTTTTAATGATTCGTACATGATTGCTTTTTATTGTTCATGAAGTGTGGACAATTTACCATTAATCATATTTAAATAATGTACTACATTATCGTGTAACAGTACCTTTTCTCACCCTATGTTACATCAACATGTATCACTGTTCCTAGTGATTCTCTAAGAAACAGAATAATTTATGGGCAGGCGCCGTGGCTCACTTGGCTAATCCTCCACCTGTGGTGCCAGCACCCCAGGTTCTAGTCCAACTGGAGCGCTGGATTCTGTCCCAGTTGCTCCTCTTCTAGTCTAGCTCTCTGCTGTGGCCAAGGGGTGCAGTGGAGGATGGCCCAAGTGCTTGGGCCCTGCACCCCATGGGAGACCAGGAGAAGCACCTGGCTCCTGGCTTCGGGCCAGTGCAGTGCCAGCTGTAGTGGCCATTTAGGGAGTGAACCAATGGAAAAGGGAGCCATTTCTCTCTGTCTCTCTCTCTCTCACTGTCTAATTCTTCCTGTCAAAAAAAAATTTATGAAAATATAACCACTTAACTTGTTGAGGAACTGAACAGTGGAGAGCTGCAAGAGTGCTACTGGAAATAGTTTACCAAATATTCAAAAGGAAAAACAAAAAGGTCCCTCATGTGGAATAGTACCTGAAACACACAAAGAACTCAATAAATATTTATAGGATTTTTAATTTATCTATAGGATTTTTAAATAAATAAATACTTAACAATATATATAAAATGACATATAAGTATACCAAGGGAATGTACAGATAAAATTTTAAGACCCAGGAACATATGACAACTATGATCCAGATGTACTTTAAAATGGATGAAACAGGTAGGAATTCTCAACGGGTAGGAATACACAGATGTCTGTAATCCAAAGAATAGCTTCAGGTGAGGCTAACCCAAAATAGTTAAATCTATAATTACATGTACATATTTATCGTAATTCTTCAACACAATTATCCATGGGTACTGTTTACACTTAGAGAATATACACATGAAAGTTTCTGGTTGATGAGGACAATAAAAGCAGGAAATACATTACATTTTCCCATCACAATTACCCTGTAAACATCTATTTGGAGAAAGTATGCCTGGTACTTTGTAAGGTAATCAACATATTCTTCACAGCAGACATAGCTACTGTGGAATTCCACAGCAGTTTTGGAGATACCTTCTACCATGTATACTCAAATAAGTGTGCCGCATGGTTCTTGAGATACAGGCTACACACAAAGTTGTTAATCCCACAAAAATACTAAGCTTAGTGGCTGGCGCTGTGACATAGCAAGTAAAGCTAGCATCCCATGTGGGTGCTAGTTCGAGTCCCGGCTGCTCCATTTCTGATCCAGCTCTCTGCTATGGTCTGAGAAAGCAACAGAAGATGGCCCAAGTCCTTGGGCCCCAAACCCATATGGGAGACATGGAAGAGGCTCCTGGCTCCTGGCTTCAGATCAGCCCAGCTCCAGCCATTGTGGCCATCTGGGGAGTAAACCAGCAGAGGGAAGACACCTCCTCTCCCCCTCTCTTTCTCTCTCTGCCTCTGTCTCTCTGTAACTCTGCCTTTCAAACAAATAAATATTTAACAATATATATAAAAAAGCTATGCTTACAAATCATTAAATGATTAATATCCCTTTATACCATACACTGCATGATCTTTTTACATATCTGATATGACATCTTTTTTTTTAGTATGTCTATACATTGCATCATAAAATAATCAAAACCAGGTTTTAGTACTAATTAATCACCATGTTTTTAACTTAGTCATGAAAAGTAAACTCAGGGGCAGGTTTCCTGCCTAGTAGTTAAGCCACAGCTTTGGGATGCACACATCCATACCTGGGTTTGAATTCAGGCTCTGTTTCCAACTGTAGGTTCCAGTCATGTGCACCCTGGGAGGGAGCACGTGATGGCTCAAGTAGTTTGATCTCCAACATCCATGTGGGAAAAGCAGATTCCATTACAGGCTACCAGCTTTGGCCCCCAGTTATAGGCATATGGGGAGTGAACCAGCTGATGAGAGCCCCCCCCCACTGTCTCAAAAATAAATAAATTTCAAGTATATTTTTAAATAATTATTTATAATGAAAAGTATGCATTCTAAAACTCCACAATTCTGCCGGCGCCACGGCTCACTAGGCTAATCCTCCGCCTTGCGGCACCGGCACACCGGGTTCTAGTCCCGGTCGGGGCGCCGGATTCTGTCCCGGTTGCCCCTCTTCCAGGCCAGCTCTCTGCTGTGGCCAGGGAGTGCAGTGGAGGATGGCCCAGGTGCTTGGGCCCTGCACCCCATGGGAGACCAGGATAAGTACCTGGCTCCTGCCATCGGATCAGCATGGTGCGCCAGCCGCAGCGCGCCGGCCACAGCGGCTACTGGGGGGTGAACCAACGGAAAGGAAGACCTTTCTCTCTGTCTCTCTCTCTCACTGTCCACTCTGCCTGTCAAAAAATAAAATAAAATAAAAAAACTCCACAATTCTACCAAAAATTCAATTACTATTCACTGTGTTAAAGTGATGAAAACTTAACTCAGTATTTCTCCAACACAGTAACAATATTGTCTAAAAGGTAATTTTGGAAAACAAATGAGATAAGCATTAAACAACTTTAAAAACTATAAATTGCCACACAAATGTTAAGCATTATCAGTGTGTTTTCATAAATAAAAAAAAGTTGATAGTGTTTCTTCTTCTGAAAAGAAGACAGAAATTATGAGAGAAATGGACACAGTATATCACATGGACTTCGGAACCTATCAGAAGTTCACATCACCGTGTCGGTATTAAATTTAAAGTTACCAAGAGTAGATGATTCAATTAAAATGATTTCAAACAATAAGCAGATGCCATCTTATATGATCATATTAGCAAAAAAATGCCATAATATAATATCCAGGGCTCTGTAGATCATGAGACTACAGAAATTCTCAGATGTAAGTGCAGGCTGTCCCTAAATTTAGAGAAGGATCTGCCAGTATCTTTCTAGATACAAAATACATTTATTTTAACCCAAAATTGACTACTAGGAATCTAACAGAAATATTCACATGTTGAAAAAGCCAAGGTGTTCAAGGATACTCACTAGGGGCCAGCATTGTGATGCAGCAGGGTAAGCTGCCACCTGCAACACTGTCATCGATGTGAGTACTCCTTGCTCCTGTGCCTGGGAAAGCAGCAGGCCCAAGTAGCTGGGTCCCTGCGACCCACCTTTGTGGGAGAGCTGCACTGAGTTTCCAGCTCCTGGATTAGGCCTAGCTCACCCCAGATTGCACAGCCATTTAGGGAATGAACTACCAGATGGAACATTCATTCATTCATTAATATTCTCTCCCTTCCTCCCCCCTACCCCCCTTCTTCTTCTCTCTCTCTCCTTCCCTCTCAATCTCTCTCCCTCTGCCACTCTACCTTTCAAATAAACACATAAATATTTTTTTAAAAAAAGGATATTCATAAAATACAGCAATAACACCCTGAGTGCCTAATAAAAGGAAGAGGCAACAGAGGGGA
This sequence comes from Oryctolagus cuniculus, assembly GCF_964237555.1. NCBI lineage: Eukaryota > Metazoa > Chordata > Mammalia > Lagomorpha > Leporidae > Oryctolagus > Oryctolagus cuniculus. Next base: position 8,855,653 of record NC_091437.1, read on the forward strand.
AGATGCTGGTATCAGAAATTATGTGCACTATTAGAGGAAATGTAAAATGATACAGCCACTATGGCACGGTGGCAACCAAAAAACTTAAAATCAGAATTACCATGTAATCCAGCAATGCTAAATGTTGTTACATATCCAAAAGAACTCAAAGTGTATCCTAAAGACACACTCCACACTCATGTTCATGGGCAAATTATTCATAATAGTCAAGAGGAGAACTCAATCCATGTGTTCATAAACATAATGGATGCATAATGTGATATATACTTGGAATGGAATATTACCCAACCGTAGAAACAAAACATCACCTACTAGAACACAAATGAACCTTGCCTATGCTAAATGAAATAGTTCAGTCACAAAGGAACAAACACTATATGATTATACCTTTATGTGAAACCTAAAGCAGAAAATCCACAGACAGAAAGTAGAATGGTGGAGTCCAAGGACCAGAGGGAGAAGGAAATGAGGGGTTATTGTTTAGTGAGTATTTTGTTTTAGTTTGTTAACATTAGAAAGTTCTGAAAATCTACCTGTATGCTACAATGTGCATATACTTTAACACTTCTGAAGTGCACTTAAAAGAGATGATTAAGATGTTACACTTTACATACCTATTTTACCACTACAAAAAAACTCAGTAAAAGCTTAAAAATATGATTAATACAGATTTTCTTTTGTTTCACATTGCACTAATGATATGTTCCTGAAAATGTTTCCTATATGACAATGTCTTTTACTGAAAATCTTTTCACAGTACTTTGAAAAAAGTGCCTTAGACTTTTTAGAACTGTGGAACCATCTTAAAATGTTTTCAGGGTATATGCAGGTGCTGTAACACAGCAGTCAAAACCACTGCTTGGGACATTGACATCCCTTTTGCGTGGGTTTGAATTCCACCTCCACTCAATTCCAGCTTCCCGCGAAGGCATATCCTGGGAGGTAACAGAAAACGGTTCAGGTACTTGGGTCCCTGCCACCCACATGGAAGAGCTAGCTGGAGCCCTGGGTTCCTGGCTTTCGGCTGGCCCAGCCCTGGCTGTTGGCAGGCATTTGGAGAGTAAACGAGTGGGTAGAATATCTTCTTCCCTCTCCTTTCCTCACTGAAGAAATCTGACTAATATACTGTGTATAATCTACAGAGTTCTGAAGTAAAAAGAAAGTTAACAAAGAGCTCTGCAGGAAGTCAAGTAGCATTTCCTTTGTCACATGAACAAAGAAATTCTTACAACAAATATATTGAACAAGATTTTGCTAACAATATAATCTAGCCAAGTGCAAAAGTGTACAATCATAGGAAGTCATAAAAACTGGGGAGATTTAGAAAAAGTAGAGGACAATAAAGATGATTTAAATAACTAGTGAACATGATTACAGAACTAAATGTAATTGTAAACTTTCCAAGAAAGCTATATAATATAAAAAATAATAGTTTAATAACTATAAACTTGATGAAAACACAATACCACAAACTGCTGATTAGGCTAGTAATACAGAGGGTTTTTTAATTTTATAAGGAAAAAAGAGCAAAAAAGCATTTTTTAAAAAAAACAAGTATACTTTTGGAGAGCAAATTAAATCGACTCACACACATTAACAATGCTATTTTAATATTTTTATTTTTCTTAATGTTCTACTGCTGTCCTTAGATGGACCTCATTGTTAAAGTCCACAACAGTTTTGTACCCTGGGTGGTTTCACCTTGCTATGAGCCTAATGTGTCTCCCAGAACTCATGTGCTGCCAACTTAACTCCAATGCAACAGTAATGGTACTAATGGGAGCTGTTTGGAAGCCTCACAGTGGGTGGTCACAGTTATAAAAGAGGCCCAAAGGGATGAGTTCTCTCTATTACTCTCTTCGCCTTCTCTCCTTCATGGCACCACATTGGAATCAGAATTTGCCAAACCTGCTAGTGCCTTTACAATGCACCTCCCAGGCCTGGCCAGAACTAGGAGTCAATGGATCAACTTTGAGATGCCATGACTTTGAACAGCCCTTGTCTTGACTGTTGAGGAATAGTTTTTATTTTTCTTTTTTTGTGTGTGCAAATTGTTGAACTCTTTATTTAGCATAGGGTTGGTCTTCTGGGCATAAAATTAATTGAAAATGGATCTTAGTGGAGAATAAGCTGGGAAATGAGAGAGGGGGGAGGAGGAGGAGTGGGAGTGTGGGTGGGAAGGTGCACATGGTTGCAGCAATCACTATATACCTAAGTTGTGCTTAAGAAATGCATGAAGTTTGTATTCCTTAAATAAAAGGTTTCTTTGGTAAAAAATAAAAATTTTCTATATAAAATTAAAATCAATTTAAAAAAAAGAAGTTTACACATCTAAGTGGTCACTTACTGACAGTCATTAACAGTGTTAATCTTCAATAAAATGTGAGCTTTTCACCTAAAAATTATTCTACATAAAAATAAATAAATTAACCCTTCTCAATTAAAAAAATGTCAACTGATCTTTGAAACTTAACTAATTTTGGTCAAACTCTTTCCTCTGTGTACTCAGTGGAAGCCTAAAATTTCAACTACTCACTAGGAATTCTATGTGGAGTTGTGAGTGAAAGGCACAGTGGGTGGTTGGTAGCTCATCTAGGCACTTCAAGACATGAGCTGGTTAATCTGTCCTTTACCATCAACATGGACTAACTGGAAGATAACGCTCAAAGAGGCAGAAAGTTCTGGTCTCCAACTCGCAGTAGCTTCCCAACAAGTAACACAAAGTGCACAAACACTCTGGAAGAAAGAGAGACAGCAGATCCCCAATAAAGGATCTTGGTTGACAGAAAGGTGGCCATTGAGACATGACATTACATGAGGCCAAATTCCAACCACTCTTAAAACTGGCTGATGAGGAAAACCGGAGCCAGCTGGAAGACAGTCAACTGGCACCTCATGGAAACACTCTGACCCACAGTATGATGACCCATGGATTAAAAGAATCTTTCCTTATATACCCAAATCTAAAACGATGAGAATTTTAGTCAATGTCATTATTAATAATAAAACCTATAACTCTTCAACTTAACTACAGCAAATATTCAACCTCTGGTCACTAACAATAGCTTTCAGAAATATCCAGAGCAATGCTCCTTTTCTTTCCACCCCATTCAACAAAGGCTAATTACAGTTATACTCATCAGTGAACCTGGAGCTCAGATTGGAGACTGAGAGTCCTCTCTTCAACCTGAAATGCTCATCATACACAGAATTTTAAACTAATAAAAATAACATACTTAATTCTACAAAATTTTTCATATATGCATATAATTTAACTATTAGACCAAGGAGCAAGATGTTTGAAACCGAAAAGAAATTTCAAATTAGGGAAGAACAGATCTGCTAACTATTGATGTGCTCTAACCACACAATGGCAGTATAAGAACTACAATATTTTGATTTGCTTGTCCTAATAACTCAAAAAAAAGTAAGTAATAGCCAAAAAATTCCTACAAAAAAGAGCAAATTAAGCACATCCCTTTCCTCTGCAATAAAACAAACGAAGGAGCCAGCATTGTGGTATAATAGACAAACCCACCGCCTGCAATACCAGCAGCCCATAAGGACAAGTACTGGCTGCCCCACTTTTGATAAATCTCCCTGCTAATGTGCCTGAGAAAACAACGGAAGATGGCCAGAGTCCTTGAGCCCCTACACTCAAGTCGGAGTAGCAGCAGAAGCTCCTAGTTCCTGGCTTCAACCTGTCCCCAGTCCTGGTTATTGTGGCCATTTTGGGGAGTGAACCATTGGGTGGAAGATCGATCTATCTATCCATCTACATCTATTTATTTCTCCCCCTCTCTCTAACTCTTTCAAATAAATAAATAAAATTCTTAAAACACACACACACACACACACAAAGATTTCAAAAGGGCCCCCTACTCTCACAAGCCAAAGTTTCACTTCAAGTGGTTATGACTTGAAGAGTGAAATTCATCTAACTGCCAGCTGCAAGATAAGAGTGGACACTTATTTATCCCTGACAGGAAGCACATGTTTCTAGGTGAGAGACAGACTTTTACTTAACCATGGAACATCTTGTAGCACCTCCTCCAAACCCCTGGAGGGCGACACAAGGAGGGCAGAAGTTGTAGGAAACAAAGCAGAACTCTGAACCATGAAACTCAGAGCTCATGGAGGAACTAGAAGCGTAACTGCTCCTTGTGTCTTCCAGAGAGAACATAAATAAACCTTGTCTGTGAAAATGAGGGATGGTCCCCAGGTTTTCACCAGCAATTAACTATAAGCAAATATGTCTGGGTTTTATTATCACTAGAGTGCAAACAGACGACAAGCCAGCATCTTCCAGTCAAGAACTTTTAGAATTTATTCTAATGGCTCTGGGTCTACCTATCATCTCTTAACCTCCAGAGCATTTGTACCATTCAAAAAGCATTTAAGAGAGGGCTCCGTGCTCAAATGTGCAGAAACACAAAAACGTTCACGGTTCTGTTTCCTAGTATTGACGATTTAAATTCTAAGCTCTGAGTTTCATATTATAAGGTTCATACCAAGGGAATTCCCAGAAGATAATAGTTAGGATGCTATCTGCCTCTTCGCTGATTAAATATGATGATGTTTACCATTCCTGGTTTTTCTGCTCCAATCCCTATCCCTCACTGAACCAGACTAAGATTGTCTCTTATTTATGGTATACTTTGGATATATTCTCATGTATCAAATTCCTCTATCAATACATTTCACTCTTCTCTTCTAATGAAATCTGAGGCATAAGTCTACATATAAGATATATTAATAGAAGCTGTGTTGTCAAAAATAGTGCTAAGGAACCAGAAGGCCACCATAAGTCTCCCTGCCTTACCCTTCCCCACCAAGACAGCAGCTTGACGGGGTCTTCACCACAGGATGAGGACACACAAAGCTTAAAAATCACCACTCAACAGCATGACCTTTAAATCTATATGCTGCACTGCAATGCCATAACTAACTAACCAGTATCTTCCCCAATTATTTATAAGATGAACATCTCTACAACATCATCTAATTATCTGACATTTTTTGACATAACATTATTCTTGAATTCATTTACAACTTATTCCCAAGCAAGGTATAAAATGTAAATCTGACAATTTTTTTCAGTTTCCCAATTGTACCAACAACATTTAACGAATGTTCCCCAGTTACCTGAAATCCCATTTTCCTCACATTAAGGTCTCCCGTAAGTGGGACCCTGACTTCATGTGGAAGGGGTCTTCCCAAGGTCAGAAAAAAGAGAGGGAAAAAAGAAGAAAACTCATCCTTGGAATGAAATGTGGTTATCATCTGTTTGCCTATGGATGCTTCAGTTGTAGTTATTATCTGCACCTATGTAACCATTTTGACTTCTGCTTGCCAGTACACAGCAATGTTAACCCTTGCCAGACAGCACACAGCTCAATCTGTGCGTGAAAGAAACACCATCAGAAACTACATATGCATGTCCAGTACAGTATCAATTCCTATAGCCACCATCTAATATTCAAATATACAATCAACTGTATATATGTAGCCATATAAGGGAGACCAAAAAAAAAAAAAGCTAAAAGCATATGTAATAAATACCCCTCTTCATTTGGGGCTCAATCTTTTTAGATACAAATCCAACTAGGGGCCGACGCCGCAGCTCAATAGGCTAATCCTCCACCTAGCAGCGCTGGCACACCGGGTTCTAGTCCCAGTTGGAGCACCAGATTCTGTCCTGGTTGCCCCTCTTCCAGTCCAGCTCTCTGCTGTGGCCAGGGAGTGCAGTGGAGGATGGCCCATGTCCTTGGGCCCTGCACCCGCATGGGAGACCAGGAGAAGCACCTGACTCCTGGCTTCGGATCAGCGCGGTGCACCAGCCGCAGCGCGCCAGCCGCAGCGCGCCAGCCGCAGCAGCCATTGGAGGGTGAACCAACGGTAAGGGAAGACCTTTCTCTCTGTCTCTCTCTCTCACTGTCCACTCTGCCTGTCAAAAAATAAAAATAAAGAAAAATTAAAAAAAAAATCCAACTGGGCCTTATGCCAGCATATTAATAAAAGACTATTTCCTGGCTTTGGTGTCTCGACTCTGTTCACAGATCCCACTACAATACCACAGATGGGTTAATACAGAAATGTACAAGATTGAAAATTACAAAAAATTAGGAATATATTACTATAAATCTTAGACAAAGGAAACATCAAGACAGAAAAGCTAGAGGCCATTAGAAATGAGACTGAAAATCTAATCACATATATTTTAGATTTTCAACATAACAAACTAAACCAGAAATAAAATCAAAGAACTTTGTTTAGAATAGGCTAAATTATGTACAATGTATACAACATGAAATGGAAGTTAACCTCACTTATTTGAAATGTGGCCACAAATTGAATTTTTTTTTAAAAAAAAGGACAATCCCTTTGTAACCATCACCAAAAAAAAAAAAAAGATTGGGCACAACATATTGTTTAGTTCTATATTGTCAAATAATTTTGGCAATGATAAGAAAATACAAACAGACATTATGCTTAAAAAGGTGTTGGCCCTCAATAAAAGAAGTAAAATGAGGTTTAATGAGATACCAATTACACATCTAAACTAGCAAATACTTTAAATATCCATAATATCTTATGCTTGAAATTTTAAATATGTATACCCTTTGACCTTGCAGTATTATTTGAGTCACTATCTTATAAAAATAAATAGCCTAGTAAATCTTAACTTAAGGAAAGATGCTAAAAAGGTTTATTTTATGATGATGTATACTGTCAAAGAAAATGCACTTCCACATTCTCATTAGAGAAACCCCAAATTAGGAAATTCACTATGGTAGATTCATACTAGAGAACTGTGTATCCCTAAAATTCATGTTGCAGCCCTAATGAGGCTGTACTTGAAGACAGAGCCTGCGTAGAGCGCTAATGGGTACATGAAGCTATAAAGGTGGAGCCAGGGCCGGTACTATGGCGTAGCGGGTAAAGCCGCCACCTGCAGTGCCGTCATCCCATATGGGTGCTGGTTCAAGTCCCGCCTGCTCCATGTCCAATCCAGCTCTCTGCTATTGCCTGGTAAAGCAGCAGAAGATGACCCAAGTCCTTGGGACCCTGCACCCATGTGGGAGACTCGGAAGAAGCTCCTGGCTCCTGGCTTGGGATCAGCCCAGCTCCGGTTGATGCAGCCATGTAGCGAGTGCACCAGTGGATGAAAGACGTTTCTCTCTCTCTCTCTCTCTCTCTGCCTCTCTGTAACTCTGCCTTTAAGAAAAAAAAAAAAAAAGAAAAAAAAAAAGGTGGAGCCACAGTCCCATAGGAATGGTGTCCTTGTAAGAACAGGAAGAAATACCATAGTTCTCTCTATCATGTGAGGACACCGTGAGAAGACAGTCCCTGCAAGCCAAGAAGCAGCCCTAGCACCTTGATCTGGACTTCCCAGCCCCAGAACTGAGGCTGCCTAGCCTTTGGTAGACTCACACCATGACTCACACTAAAGACTAAGAGCTCAAGCTGACAGAGACAGATCTACCTGCGTTAATTTGGAGGAATGGTCTCCAAAAAGGGAAAAGGGAACGGAAAGTATGGCATACTGTCATCTGTTTCTTTAAAAAAATAATATTTTTGCAAAAGGCAGAGTGAGAAAGAGAGAGAGGAAAGGTGTGTAGAGGGTAGAGAAAGAATGAGCTTCTATCTGCTGGTTCACTTACCAGAAAGCCCCAACATTTGGGGCTGGATCAGGCCAAAACCAGGAGCCAGAACTCCAACCAGGTCTTGTATGTGGCTGGCAGGGGCTCAAGCACTTGGATCATCTTTTGCTACTTTCCCAGATGCTTTAGCAGGGAGCTGGATCACAAGTAGAGCAGTCGGGACTCAAAAAAAGCAAAGAAAAAAAAAAAAAAAGAGAGCTCACATGGGATGCCGGCATCACAGGCAGCAGTATTACCCCCTGTGCCACATGCCAACTGTTTCTTTTTCAAAAAAGAGGTAAAGAGGGGCAGAGCAGGGATTTGACAGCAATTACCCCAGTGCCAAGAAGCCTGAGTCTGGTACTAGAGTATATGGGTTGAAGTCCTGGCTCTGCTTCCAATTCTAATTTCCTGCTAATACGTGATCTGGAAGGCAGCAAGTGATGACTCGAACAGTTGGTCCCTGCCACCTATACGGGAGACCTGGATTGAATTTCTGTCTCCTGGCTTAACCCTTGCACAGTCCCACCTACTGCAGACATCTGCAGAATGAACCAGGGTATGGAAGTGCTTAATTCATTTGTCTGTCTCTCCCTCTTCTATCTTTTCAAATAAAGAATTTAAAAATAAATTGAGAGTGATAAAGGGTCCTACCACTGCAAATATATACTGTTGTAGTATACATAGACACAGAAAAAATTATAAGCAAACAACATAATTTTAATTCTAAATAGCTGAAGGTATGAAGAGAGAAGTGTAGTGGTTGAATTAGCTGCACAGAATACACAGATTATTAACTTCTGCTTTAAACACTTTTACATTGTTACAGCAAACTGGTTCAGGAAATGCATATCTTTGGCACTGGCATTGTGGTAGTGATTAAAGATGCCACATTTAGCCGGCGCCGCGGCTCACTAGGCTAATCCTCCGCCTTGCGGCACCGGCACACCAGGTTCTAGTCCCGGTCGGGGCGCAGGATTCTGTCCCAGTTGTCCCTCTTCCAGGCCAGCTCTCTGCTGTGGCCAGGGAGTGCAGTGGAGGATGGCCCAAGTGCTTGGGCCCTGCACCCCATGGGAAACCAGGAGAGGTACCTGGCTCTGCCATCGGATCAGTGCAGTGCGCCGGCCGCAGCACGCCGGCCGCGGCGACCATTGGAGGGTGAACCAACGGCAAAGGAAGACCTTTCTCTCTGTCTCTCTCTCTCACTGTCCCCTCTGCCTGTCAAAAAAAAATTTAAGGCCAGCGCCGCGGCTCACTAGGCTAATCCTCAGCCTTGCGGCACTGGCACACCAGGTTCTAGTCCCGGTCGGGGCGCCGGATTCTGTCCTGGTTGCCCCTCTTCCAGGCCAGCTCTCTGCTGTGGCAAAGGAGTGCAGTGGAGGATGGCCCAAGTGCTTGGGCCCTACACCTGCATGGGAGACCAGGAGAAGCACCTGGCTCCTGCCATCGGATCAGCGCAGTGCGCTGGCCGCGGCGGCCATTGGAGGGTGAACCAACGGCAAAAAGAAGACCTTTCTCTCTGTCTCTCTCTCTCACTGTCTACTCTGCCTGTCCAACAACAAAAAAAAAAAAGATGCCACATTTGTTGTGGCCATCCCAAATGTGCACAGGTTTGGTTCCTGGCTGCTCCATTTCTGGTTCAGCTCTCTCCTAATGCGCCTGAGACAGCAGCAGAACACTGCCCTGGTCCCCTGTACCCACACAGGAGACCAAAATGAAGCTCCTGACTCCTGGCTTCTGCCTGGCCCAGCTCTAGCCATTGCGGTCATTTAGGGAGACAACCAGCAGATGGAAGATGTCTCTCTCTGTCTCATCCTCTCTATAATTCTTTCAAATAAATAAATCTTTAAAAAAAAAAAAAAAGAAAACGCACATTCTTTTAATTACTATTTATTACATAGTTTTAGTGAAAAATGAATTTTGAGTTTCATCTAATTCTAGTCCCTAATCATTGGAATCACAAGATCTCATCAATCACTGAAAATGTTCATATTTATTTTTTTAAAGACTTATTTATTTATTTGAAAGCCAGAGTTACAAAGAAGGGGAGAGAGAGAGAGAGAGAGAGAGAGAGGTGTTCCATCCGCTGGCTCACTCCCCAAATGGCCAGAATAGCCAGGGCTGGGCTGATCCAAAGCCAGGAGCCTGGAGCTTAATACAGGTCTCCCATGTGGGTGCAGGGGCCCAAGGGCTTCGGCCATCTTCTACTGCTTTCCCAGGCCATAGTGGAGAGCTGTACTGGAAGTGGAGCAGCTGGAACTCAAACCGGTGCCCATATGGGGTGCCAGCACTGCAGACAGCAGCTTTACCTGCTATGCCACAGCGCCAGCCCCTCATACTCATATTTCTATAAGATCAGTACTAATTCATGAAACATTAAGCCTTTGTATGGCAATAGGTTCTGTTGGCCAAGATACCATTTAGAAATGTTATAGCTATAATCATAAAAAAGATCAGTCTGTATTTATGTCACTGTAAACTTTTGATATTGTTACACTATACCAATACAGTAAATGGGGAAGTTCCCCCAACCTAAGCTTAGTAAACCTGGAGTCCCCTCTCACATCCGCAACTAATTATCAGGTAACTGCAGTAAAATTTTTCTCCAAACTTTTCTAAACAGATCAATAGATAGGGCCGGCGCCGCGGCTCACTAGGCTAATCCTTCGCCTAGCGGCGCCGGCACACCGGGTTCTAGTCCCGGTCGGGGCGCCGGACTCTGTCCCGGTTGCCCCTCTTCCAGGCCAGCCCTCTGCTGTGGCCAGGGAGTGCAGTGGAGGATGGCCCAGGTGCTTGGGTCCTGCACCCCATGGGAGACCAGGAAAAGCACCTGGCTCCTGGCTCCTGCCATCGGATCAGCGCGGTGTGCCGGCCGCGGCGGCCATTGGAGGGTGAACCAACGGCAAAGGAAGACCTTTCTCTCTGTCTCTCTCTCTCTCTCACTGTCCACTCTGCCTGTCAAAAAAAAAAAAAAAAAAACAGATCAATAGATAAGCCAAATTATTTTTACCTATTGCTTATAGTTGATCCAATGTGGCTTTTTATTTATACATAAAGAATAAACATTATATTGTTCTGCTAATAACATTCAGGTACATATATGATCCCTTGCAGAAAAAAATAAAGGTTTTATACATAAGATTTTTCAAGATGACAGAAACATTCTCTATATCTCGATCATGATGTTGGCTATAATTGCGTAAATTTGTCAGAATTCATCAAATGTACTTAAAATGGAGAATTTATCTGTAAATTATACTTCAATAAAGCTAATGTTTTAGGCCGGCGCCGCGGCTCACTAGGCTAATCCTCCGCCTAGCGGCGCCGGCACACCAGGTTCTAGTCCCGGTCGGGGCGCCGGATTCTGTCCCGGTTGCCCCTCTTCCAGGCCAGCCCTCTGCTGTGGCCAGGGAGTGCAGTGGAGGATGGCCCAAGTGCTTGGGCCCTGCACCCCATGGGAGACCAGGAAAAGCACCTGGCTCCTGGCTCCTGCCATCGGATCAGCGCGGTGCGCCGGCCGCAGCGCGCCAGCCGCGGCGGCCATTGGAGGATGAACCAACGGCAAAGGAAGACTTTTCTCTCTGTCTCTCTCTCTCACTGTCCCCTCTGCCTGTCAAAAAAATAAAAAAAAAAAAAAGCTAATGTTTTCAAAAAATGAAAGATGTAGAATATATCTCAAACTGTTTAAAATATAAGTGAAAAAATATCCTTATATTAAGGTTTATTCTACATATTTATGTTAACATTTTTAGAAATTAGGGCAAGAAAAGTTTTTAATACAGCATTAAATAAAATGATTAGGGCAAGATCCAGTGCTGTGGCATAGTGGGTTAAGTGTTCACTTGCAGCGCCAGAATCCCATATGGATGCCAGTTCTAGTCCCGACTACTTCTCTTCCAATCTGACTCCTGCTATGGCCTGGGAAAGCAGTAGAAGATGGCCCAAGTGCTTGGTCCTTCCATCCATGTGGGAGACCCGGAAGAAGCTCCTGGCTTCAGATCTGCTTAGCTCTAGCCACTGCGTCCATATGGGGAGTGAACCAGCGGGTGGAAGACCCTTCTGTCTCTCCTTCTCTCTGTAACTCTGCCTGTCAAATAAATAAAACTTTTAAAAAAAAATGATTAAGGCTAGAAAACTATTTAATACAGCATTAGATAAAATTTTTATATTAAGTCAAAAGCGGGGCCGGCACTGTGGCGCAGCGGCTTAAAGCCCTAGCCTGAAGCACCGGCATCCCATATGTGAGCCAGTTCTAGTCCCGGCTGCTCCACTTCTGATCCAGCTCTCTGCTATGGCCTGGGAAAGCAATAGAAGATGGCCGAAGTTCTTGGGCCCCTGCACCCACGTGGGAGACCAGAAAGAAGCTCCTGGCTCCTGGCTTCGGATTGGCCCAGTTCCAGCCGTTGAGGCCATCTGGGGAGTGAACCAGCAGATGGAAGACCTCTCTCTCTTTCTCTGCCTCTCCTCTCATGTGTAACAACTCTGACTTTCAAGTAAATAAATAAATCTTTAAAAAAATAAGTCAAAAGCTTCCAATTCTTCTTTTTGCTATAATGGCTAATTAATTATCTTTATGCCTCATAAGTTATCCCAATATAAAAGGTGGGTTCTTTCTGTCCTGGAATGAAAGGTCCTTTCATGGAAATGTGAAAGTTATCACCTCCAAGCTTTTGGCATTCAAACTCTAGAAAAGTCCTCTGACCTACATTATTATTGAGAGCAAAGGAAAATGCACTAATTTTCTTTTTAAATATTTATTTTATTTCCTTAAAAGTCAGAGTTACAGAGAGAAAGAGAGGTCTTCTACCTGCTGGTTCACTCCCCAGATGGCCTCATCAGCTAGAGCTGAGCTGATGTGAAGCCAGGAGCCAAGAGCTTCTTCCAGATCTCCCATGTGAGTGCAGGGGCCCAAGGACTTGGACCATCTTCTGCTGCTTTCCCAGCCCATTCCAGAGAGCTGGATCAGAAGTGAAGCAATAGGGACTCGAACCAGCACCCATATGGGATGCCAGCATTGCAGACCTGGGCTTTAATCCACTGCACCACAGTGCAGGCCCCCATATACTGATTTTCTTATCCATAGTGGAGGGCTGATGTTTTTTGAAAAGACAATAATAAAAGCAACCAATTCAGCATTGTCAAGAAACAGGAAACAAAGAATGCTTTTTTTAAATCCTAATATTTAAACACTTCAGTGGAAGTGAAACATTTAGTGCCAGACATGAATCACTCCTGATAATATAAGCTAAATACAAAAGAAACTTCACACATTGACAAACAATTTTTAAATGCCCAAACTGCACGCAAAATCCATTTACCTGGAGGTCAGGACCTGCACATTCATGCAGGCTGGACATGCGCTATTCAGGCATTCATTACATTCCGAGGCAGTCTCACGCCCTGCGTTCACTGCCCATTATCAGGATGTCAAGGTCCCTCTCCTCCTCCCAAGCATCTGCTGAAGATCTTGTTAAGTGAAGTTTCTGAGGAGCTCCAAAGTGAGACCGGAAATTCTGCATTTCCAAAACCCCACGTGAGGCCCATGTTGCCGGCCCAGAGTCCCAGTTTGAGAAGGAAGTCAGCAAATCCTTTCACATTCTGCTCCTACATACCTCAACCTGACTTCCTGTAATTCGGAATAAAATGCTTTAAATTTAAGGTACTAATTCGGACCACATGACTTACAGCATAAAATCAAAAATTTAGGTTAGTTTTAAAATAAAGTTTAATGCATATTTTTAAAAATAGAATAGTGTAGGGAAAGAATGATACATGAATCTGAATGTAGGAGATTCAGATTCTACTCCTAGTTCTCCCTTTAGAAGAGTAATGTACTAGGGGCAGCATTATGACATAACATGTTAAACCACCACCTGCAACACCAGCATTCCATATGACTGCTCCACTTCCAATCCAGTTCCCTGCTAAGGCACTTGGAAAGCAGCGGAAGATGGCCCAAGTCCTTGGGTCCTTGCACCCACCTGGGAGACCCAGAAGAAGCTCTTGGCTCCTGGCTTCTGCTTGGCCCAGCCCTAGCCACTAGGGCCATTTGGGGAGTGAACCAACAGATGGGAGATCTATATGTATCTCCATCTCCCTCTCTCTCTAACTCTACCTTTTAAATAAACAAAATAAATGTTTTTTTTTTTTAATGAAAAGAAGAGTAACGAACTTCTGAACTATAGCTTCCTCATTTTTGAGATGCTGAGAATTTATCAGTTAATCTTTAAGATTCCCTACAGCTCAAAATTGTATTATTAGCTATCAAAGGATCTGAGACTTTGTCTCAGTAAGAGAAATCAATTCATAGTTAAGAACTCAATAAAGACCAGATGGAGGCCAGCGCCGCGGCTCACTAGGCTAATCCTCCGCCTTGCGGCACCGGCACACCAGGTTCTAGTCCCGGTCGGGGCGCCGGATTCTGTCCCGGTTGCCCCTCTTCCAGGCCAGCTCTCTGCTGTGGCCCGGGAGTGCAGTGGAGGATGGCCCAAGTGCTTGGACCCTGCACCCCATGGGAGACCAGGAGAAGCACCTGGTTCCTGCCATCAGATCAGCACAGCGTGCCAGCCGCGGCAGCCATTGGAGGGTGAACCAACGGCAAAGGAAGACCTTTCTCTCTGTCTCTCTCACTGTCCACTCTGCCTGTCCAAAAAAATAAATAAATAAATAAATAAAAAGACCAGATGGAAGTAGCAAAGCAGGGTATTCCAGGATCTCTGATAACTCTTTTTAAATCATACTTTTACATGCAGCAGGATCACAGTTCCTATCATGTTCCATTCTATCACCTAGAATCACACATCCCATAAAAGCAAGCTGTCTTTCAAGTTCACTCACATTCTACATGGAAATACTATACACAACCTCAGAGATTAGCCACACAGCCTGTGCGGACTACACAATACCCCAGTGTGTGACCCAGAAAGATACAGAGGTATGAGTATGTTCTGTCAACAAAATGATCAGTGATGAGAAAAAGTCAAAAATAAATCACTGATACAGCAGACCCCTGGCACTTTGCACCGATCAGTCAAGTGTTCTGGCCATTAAACAAGGACAGGAAAGTTTCATGACATAAAATATAATGAGTTATCTTGCTGTGGCACCAACAAAAAGTGTAAGTACTGGAAGCTACAGTTCATAAGTCAAGGGGAGTGAAACAGTGGATGGAAGACTTTCTCTCTCCCTCCCTCCCTCCTCTCCCCCCACCACCTGCCTCTGTAACTCTGCTTTTTAAATAAATAAATAAAATTTTTAAAAAAGAAGTCTCCACAAACAATAGAAGAGGGTACTCAGAATCTACACCTCAGTGAGACAGTATTGTTCCCTACTTATCCAGGATCTTCAACTGTATTAAATTAAAAAAAAAAAAAAACTAAAAAATTTCTTCTTTTAAGGGAGAAAAAGCCAACTCCCTCCCAGTGGTGATGACAGAAATACAGAAAATAAGTTTTGGTTAAAATTGAAAGGATAATGATCAATTTGGCAACAGATCAGATACATAACATAAACCAATCTATAATAGCTCTGAGTACACAAAAGAAAAAATTTTCATGAAAATACCTTGGCCAGTAAATGCTGCCAACAGTGCTTGCTTATCAAGTGAGAAATGCAGCTTTAGAGGACATTCTAAAAGCAGTAGAGCAAGGATATGCAAATCTCCAAGGAAATATGTTTATGAAGAAAGCCAGGAGCCTCTACAAACACTTTCACATAAACCTTGGATTTATTCCTAACAATGCCAAGAAGGGTCTTACGTGCAAAATCTCTGAGGGAAGAGATTCACTGCCAAATGGTCTGGAAGTACTGGAATTCCAGATTCAGAAGCATTGTATTTACATTACAATTCCTTCATTCCTCAATTATATAAGTAATCACATATGGTTGCTTGCTTTTTAGGAGGAAAAAAAAAACACTTTTTTTCTGTAAAGAAAGTAATACTATAGACTTTAATTTTTATTTTTGCTTCCTTTCTGTATTTTACCCCCACATATGTGGAGCAAAATTTTGTTAAATATTTATTTATTTGAGAGGCAGAGTCACAGAAAGACACAGGGAGAGACAGAGAAAGAGGTCTTTCATCTGCTGGTTCATTCCCCAAATGGTCACAATGGCCAGAGCTGGTCAGAGCCAGGAGCCAGGAGCTTCCTTTGGGTCTCCCACAGGGGCCCAGGGGCCCAGGTATCTGTGCCATCTTCCATTGCTTTCCCAGGTCATTAGCAGGGAGCTGACTGGAAGTGGAAAAACCAAGACTTGAACCACCACCCATATGGGATGCTGGCACCACAGGCAGAGGCTTAACCCATATGCCATAGCACCGGCCCCTAGAGCAAAATTTTTTATACTATAAAAACTGAATGGATCAGCCGGCGCCGTGGCTCAATAGGCTAATCCTCCACCTTGCGGCGCCGGCACACCGGGTTCTAGTCCCGGTCGGGGCGCCGGATTCTGTCCCGGTTGCCCCTCTTCCAGGCCAGCTCTCTGCTGTGGCCAGGGAGTGCAGTGGAGGATGGCCCAGGTGCTTGGGCCCTGCACCCCATGGGAGACCAGGAAAAGCACCTGGCTCCTGGCTCCTGCCATCGGATCAGCGCGTGCGCCAGCCGCAGCGCGCCAGCCGCGGCGGCCATTGGAGGGTGAACCAACGGCAAAGGAAGACCTTTCTCTCTCTGTCTCTCTCTCTCACTGTCCACTCTGCCTGTCAAAAATAAAAAAAAAATAAAAAAAAAAAAAAACTGAATGGATCAACTATGAACAATAGCTAAGACCAATGTATGCAAAAATATCAGGGATGCTTATGAGTGTGTGGCAAAATAAATTACATTTAGAATAAAACCTAATTAAACTACATAATGTATAATTTGGGAAACAGATTAATAACCGATTTAAATTTTCTTTTTATAGCTTTACTTTTTGCTTTGTGCGCAAGAGCATAAGAGAGAATTAACCTTTAATGAACCAAGAAATGTAAAACAATAAACAACTGAGGCACAACAGACTGTAGTAACTGTGGGTGTTGTGTCTGCCCAGCCAGGCTTTTTAAGCATCCTTCTCAGAATAGCCCATGTTCTCTGAGGAACTTCCAGGCTCCTGGGTCCTGTTTTCAGCAAGGTGTCTCTGACCACCCCATTTCCAACAGCAGGGCCATCCAGGATTTGACTCTGGGAAGGATGCAAAATCACTCCACTTGGGTAAATAAAACCAGGAGACTATTCATCTGCTGCTTCCTGTGGGGAGCAACTCGGACTAGACTGTTGCTGGAATTAAGACTTATTCTATGCATCTGCTCTCCCACAATATGGCGCTGGGAGAGGAGGAAACAGCTTCTACGCAGCTGCCTCCAGTTCAACCAATAAACAGCAGGACCTGCTCCTGATTGGAGGAGAGCAGCGTACTCGGCGTGTGGGTAGCAGAGTTGGGATTGGTGGAAGAGGACTATAAAGGAGGAGAGAGACAACATGCACCAGGAACACCTGAGGAACATCTGAGCAGCCCCTGAGAGAGCCGGCCGGCGGTGTGCCACTCCCCCGTGGAAGTGGGGAAAGTGGCAGGGGGAACCGCCCTTCCACGGAGGTGGAAGGGACGGTAGCCAACCCGGGAAGAACCAGCAGCAAACCCGGGGAGGGCCGAGCAGACAAAAGAACAGCGCAGGGTCCTGTGTCGTTCCCCCACGAAGACGGGGAGCGACATAATGGTGCCGTGACTCAGATAGGAAACCTAGGAGGGAAGAAACGGGAAGAAGCGGGAAAATACCGGAGAGAGAGACTAGCAAAGAGCCTAGGGAAAAGCCGGACAGAAAAGGTGCCGGAAGAAGCTATCAAAAGCCTAGGCATAGACTCAGATACGGACTACAGGGGGAAGCTGGGAGAAATCTCTAAGGTTGAAAGCGAAAGTGAAACCTAGAAGAAACTTAGACTCGGATACGGACTGTGGGGAAAAGCCAGGAGAAATGAGAGGGGAATATTGTTGGAAGAAAAGTTAGGAAACATACCGGGTAGAGAAAAATATGTTAGGGAGGATGAAGCCGCGGGGGCAGGCTGAGGCGGAGACGTAAGCTAGCTTGGGATTCTTCAAGTCAGCCCGGGGAGCAAAAGGCGAAAAGCTAAAACTAGAGGTGGACACGTAAGCCAGGTTGGAATCCGTCAGATTAGCCCGGGGAACAAAAGACGGGAAGCCAAACCGAAAGGCGCAGACGTGAGCTAGGTTGAATTCGCCAGGTTAGCCCGGGGAACTTAGACTGAATAACGGTGGCGGAAACGTGAGCTAGGCTGTGTGACTCACGTAAGCTGCCGCGCGCAGAGAGAGCGCGCGGGGCGCAAGTAGATAGGGAACGCAGGGCTAGCGCGAAGGCCGTGGTGCGGGCGCAAAGGGGTGCAGAGACCGCGGAGCGTGCGCGAAGCCGGGGAAGCCGCGCAGATGAAAAGCATGGGCTGAAGAGGCGCAGAGCCGGGAAGCAGCCTCGGGGCGGGCGCCGGGAAGCCGCGGGGATAAGAGAAACAGAAGTTTAGAAGTAAAATGAGAGAAATAGGAATGCTGGCAGATAGAAGTAAAATAGGAGAAATAGGAATGCCAGGAGATAGAGAAATAGAAAAAAATAAGGCCTCCCCACAACACGGCAATGAGAGAGCTTGGATTCGGTCCGCCTGATTAGTAAGACGATAAGCACCTGTGGGCGGCTGCAGGTCACCGAAGACAGGCACGTTATCAACATCAATAAGTCTCCCCACAATACGGCAATGAGAGGACCCGAATTCGGTTTGCCTGATTGGTAGGGCTTGTAAGCACCTGTGGGCAACTCTAGCTAGCAGAGCAGAGCATGCGCTGCAGGGCACCGAACACAGGCATGCATCAGCGCCTAAAAACCTCCTCACAAAAAACATGGCGAAGAGAGGACCCGGATTCGGTTTGCCTGATTGGTAGGGCTTGTAAGCACCTGTGGGCAACTCTAGCAAGCAGAGCAGAGTGTGTGCCGCGGGGCACCGAAGACAGGCGCGTATCAACGCCAAAAATAAAAAGAAAGGGGGATCTGTGGGGAGCAATTCAGACTAGACTAAGTTACTGGAATTAAGACTTATTCTATGCATCTGCTCTCCCACAATATGGCGCTGGGAGAGGAGGAAACAGCTTCTACTCAGCTGCCTCCAGTTCAACCAATAAACAGCAGGACCTGCTCCTCATTGGAGGAGAGCAGCGTCCTTGGCGTGTGGGTAGCAGAGTTGGGATTGGCGGAAGAGGACTATAAAGGAGGAGAGAGACAACATGCACCCGGAACATCTATCTGAAGGAACACCTGAGCAGCCCCCGAGAGAGCCGGCCGGCGGTGTGCCGCTACCCCGCGGAAGTGGGGAAAGTGGCAGGGGGAACCACCCTTCCACGGAGGTGGAAGGGACGGTAGCTAACCCGGGAAGAACCAGCAGCAAACCCAGGGAGGGCCGAGCAGACAAAAGAACAGCGCAGGGTCCTGTGTCATTCCTCCACGAAGACCGGGAGCGACATAATGGTGCCATGACTCGGATAGGAAACCTAGGCAGGGTTTAGTGTCGTTCCTCCACGAAGAGGGGGAGCGACAGCTTCCTACAGAATTTTTCCAGGAGCAGGGAAAAAAGTCTCGTATCATCAGAAAAAAATCAGACCAACAAAACAGTAAGCAAACTTCAAAAACAGCTGTTTGAAAGGTGGTTAGGAGGTGGGGTGGGGAGCGCTGCAGCATAGCAGGTTAAGGGCCTACAGTGTTGGCATCCCATGTGGGTGACATTTTGAACCCTGGCTGCTCCATTTCTGATCCAGCTCCCTACTAATTCGCCTGGGAGGGCAGCAGAGGATGGCCCAAGTGCTTGGGCCCCAGCACCCACGTGGGAGATCCCAGAGAAGGTCCAGGCTCCTGGCTTCAGCCTACCCAGTTCCAATCATTGCGGCCATCTGGGAAGTGAATCAGTGAATAGAAGACCTCTCTCTCTCTCTCTCTCTCTCTCTCTCTCTCTCTGCTTTCTCTCTGTAACTCTGCCTTTTAAATAAATAGATAAAATCTTAAAGGAAAAAAAAAAACATAAATCTTAAAGGAAAAAAAAAAAAACAGAAACAAAAGAAAGGTGGTTGGGCAAAGGCTGAATCCTATCCCATAGACACTCAGCTGCCATACACAGATGACTCCCTTTCTCATCTGGTTAGTAGAACTGGATTCCTGTCAGTTACCCACGAAAGAGGCATGTCACTTTTAACTTATCGGTACCAATCTACTAAAGCAGGATGCCTAAGAAAAGCCTATTACATGATAAAATAAATTTATTTTCACTGATAAGTTGAGAAACAAGGTCACTAATGAACTGAACATTTTGATATAGTAAAATCATCACATGTGAATTGGAAATTTTTAAAGAATTATAAACTTTTTAGTATTACACGGGGTAGTTCAGAACACATTACAAAACCACTTCAATTATCCACATAAGTTCACAATTCTATAGATGTCTAGTTTTTGAAGATCAATAAATATTTCAACTCAGTTTACCTAATATCTGTTTTATATACTCCATATAATTTTTATAAAGGAGGAGTACATGTACAGATTATACTGCTTTTTTTTTTTCAACAACTTCTAGAACCCTATTTCTCATGACCAGACCATACTCATATTATTTGTGCCAGATGGATACATGAGACTCTAAAAAGCCACAGATACTATTTATAAGATTATTCAAATTTCCCAAGTATCTTTTTTTTAAAGATTTATTTATTTATTTGAAAGAGTTACACAGAGAGAGGAGAGGCAGAGAGAGAGAGAGAGAGAGAGAAAGAGAGAGAGAGAGAAAGAGGTCTTCCATCTGATGGTTCACTCCCCAAATGGCCACAACAGTCTGAGCTGCACCAATCCGAAGCCGGGAGCCAGGAGCTACTTCCGAGTCTCCCATGCAGGTGCAGGGGCCCAAGGACTTGGGCCATCCTCTACTGCTTTCCCTGGCCATAGCAGAGAGCTGGACAGGAAGTGGAGCAGCTGGGTCTCGAACCGGCGCCCATATGGGATGTCAGTGCTTCAGGCCAGGGCATTAACCCACTGCGCCACAGGCGCCAGCCCCCCAAGTATCTTAAGATAAAACATTCCCTAGATATGTAATATGAGTTTTTATAAATTGGGTCTGATATTAATTATTATTTTTTTCCTAAAAGTATTTAGGAAAAGACAATCTTGCTAAACTAGAACTAGCAAAAATGCCAATTTCCAATAGTAAAATTTAGGTATCAATTCATTATTTTAATGGTTCAGGGAAAAAAAAAAGAGATAGACAAGGCAGCACTGTGGCTTACTAGGCTAAGCCTCTGCCTGCAGCATTGGTATCCCATATGTGCACCAGCTCATGTCCCAGCTGCTTCTCTTCTAATCCAACTCTCTGCTTATGGCCTGGGAAATCCATGGAAAATGGCCCAAGTCCTTGGTCCACTGAACCCATATGGGAGACCCAGAGGAAGCTCCTGGCTCTTGGCTTTGGCCAGGCCCAGCTCCAGTCATTGCAGACATTTGAGGAGTGAACCAGCAGATGGAAGACCTTTCTCTCCCTTTCTGTTTCTGTAACTGTGCCTCTCAAATAAATTTAAAGAGAGAGCATGGTTGAGAAAAGGCAAAAATGGCATAATATTAACAACTGAGTGTGGGGAGCAACTCGGACTAGACTAAGTTACTGGAATTAAGACTTATTCTATGCATCTGCTCTCCCACAATATGGCGCTGGGAGAGGAGAAAACAGCTTCTACGCAGCTGCCTCCAGTTCAACCAATAAACTGCAGGACCTGCTCCTGATTGGAGGAGAGCAGCGTACTCGGCATGTGGGTAGCAGAGTTGGGATTGGTGGAAGAGGACTATAAAGGAGGAGAGAGACAACATGCACCAGGAACATCTGAGCAGCCCCTGAGAGAGCCAGCCAGCGGTGTGCCGCTCCCCCGCGGAAGTGGGGAAAGTGGCAGGGGGAACCGCCCTTCCACGGAGGTGGAAGAGTCGGTAGCCAACCCGGGAAGAACCAGCAGCAAACCCGGGGAGGGCCGAGCAGACGAAAGAACAACGCAGGGTCCTGTGTCGTTCCCCCACGAAGACGGGGAGCGACATAATGGTGCCGTGACTCGGATAGGAAACTTAGGAGGGAAGAAATGGGAAGAAGTGGGAAAATATCGGAGAGAGAGACTAGCAAACAGACTAGGGAAAAGCCGAACGAAAAAGGTGACGGAAGAAGCTATCGAAAGCCTAGGCATAGACTCGGATACTGACTGTGGGAAAGAAGTTAGGATTGGACGTTAGGATTTAAAGTGAAAGCAAGAAGAAACTTAGACTCAGATACGGACTGCAGGTTGAAAGCGAAAGTGAAACCTAGAAGGAACACCACGGACTGTGGGGAGAAGCCAGGAGAAATGAGGGAGGAATATTGTTGGAAGAAAAGTTAGGAAACATACCGGGTAGAGAAAAATATGTTAGGGAGGATGAAGCCGCGAGTGCAGGCCGAGGCGGAGACGTAAGCTAGCTTGGGATTCTTCAAGTCAGCCCGGGGGGCAAAAGGCGAAAATCTGGAACCAGAGGCAGAGACGTGGGCCGCCAGGTTGGAATCCGTCAGATTAGCCCGGGGAGCAAAGGACGGGAAGGCAGACCAAAAGGCGCAGACGCGTGAGCTAGGTTGAATTCGCCAGGTTAGCCCGGGGAACTTAGATTGAATACCAGTGGTGGCGGAAACGTGAGCTGTGCTGTGTGACTCGTGGAAGCCGCTGTGTGCAGAGAGAGCGCGTGGGGCGTGAATAGATAGGGAACGTGGGGCTGGCGCGGAGGCCGTGGTGCGGGCAAGAAGGGGCGCGGAGACCGCGGAGCGTGCGCGCAGAGCCGGGAACCCGCCGCGGGGCGGGCGCCGGGAAACCGCGCAGGTGAGAGAAGCGCGGGCTGAAGCGGCTCAGAGCCGGGAAGCCGCCGCAGGGAGGCGCCGAGAAGCAGCCTCGGGGAGGGTGCCGGGAAGCCGCGGGGATAAGAAACAGAAGTTTAGAAGTAAAATGAGAGAAATAGGAATGCTGGTAGATAGAAGTAAAATAGGAGAAATAGGAATGCCCGGAGATGGAGAAATGGAGAAAAATAAGGCCTCCCCTCAACATGGCAATGAGAGAGCTTGGATTCGGTCTGCCTGATTAGGGAGGTGGTGAGCACCTGCGGGCAGCTAGCAGCTTATGCGCCGCAGGTCACCGAAGACAGGCACGAATTAACATCAATAAGTCTCCCCACAATACCGCAATGAGAAGGCTTGGATTCGGTCTGCCTGATTAGTAAGGCGATAAGCACCAGCAGGCAGCTCGACCAGAGTATGAGCTGCAGGTCACCGAAGATAGGCATGAATCAACACCAATAAGTCTCCCCACAGTACGGCAAGGAGAAGGCTTGGATTCGGTTTGCCTGATAGGGCTTGTAAGCACCTGCAGGCAGTTCTAGCAGAGCAGAGCATGCGCTGCAGGGCACCGAACACAGGCATGCATCAGCGCCTAAAAACCTCCTCACAACATGGCGAAGAGAGGACCCAGATTCGGTTTGCCTGATTGATAGGGCTTGTAAGCACCTGTGGGCAACTCTAGCAAGCAGAGCAGAGTGTGTGCCACGGGGCACCGAAGACAGGCGCATATCAATGCCAAAAAATAAAAAGAAAGGGGGATCTGTGGGGAGCAACTCGGACTAGACTAAGTTACTGGAATTAAGACTTATTCTATGCATCTGCTCTCCCACAATATGGCGCTGGGAGAGGAGAAAACAGCTTCTACGCAGCTGCCTCCAGTTCAACCAAGAAACTGTAGGACCTGCTCCTGATTGGAGGAGAGTAGCATACTCGGCATGTGGGTAGCAGAGTTGGGATTGGTGGAAGAGGACTATAAAGGAGAGAGACAACATGCACCAGGAACATCTGAGCAGCCCCTGAGAGAGCCAGCCGGCGGTGTGCCACTCCCCCGCGGAAGTGGGGAAAGTGGCAGGGGGAACCACCCTTCCACGGAGGTGGAAGGGTCAGTAGCCAACCCGGGAAGAACCAGCAGCAAACCCGGGGAGGGCCGAGCAGACGAAAGAACAACGCAGGGTCCTGTGTCGTTCCCCCACGAAGATGGGGAGCGACAACTGAGGAGACTGGATGGGACAGGCTTTTGGTGCAGCAGTTAAAATGTTACTCAGGATGCCTGAATCCCAAATCAGAGTGACTGGGTTCGAGTCCTAGGCTCCACTTCTCATTCCAGCTTTCTGCTAATGTGCACCATGGTTGCCAGCAAGTAACATGAGTGGAGTAGCTGGATCCCAGAAACCCATCTAGGAGGCACTGAATAAGTTCCTGGCCCAGGCCCAGCTGCTGTGGGCAGACATTTGCTGAATGAACTAACAGATGGAGGACCTCTCCCTGGCTCTGTTTCACTGCCTTTCAAATCAATAAAAAATAAATTAATAAAACTGCAATAAAAAGCAGAATCTGAGTAAGGGTATTCAAGATATTCTGTATAATCGCAGAAACTTTCCTGTAACTGTTAAGTTATTTCAACATAAAAGTTTACAACTAAGTTTTAATAAGATTACAAATAAACAATGAATATGTTTATAAATACATTTATTCTCAATTCTGTGACCTTTGTTTTTGTATCTTCTGCCCTTTTCTTGAGATTTTTACCTTCACCTTATTCATTTTAAGAGGTCTATGCTGATGAAGCCTTTCCCTGACTCCCAGTTCTCCAAGAAGTCATTTCTTTAGTACTTCGGCTAATGCTGTTCTCCAGCATGTACTCAAATCCACCTGATGGTTCCTTTGCATTGTGCTTTCCCCTATGGCTGAAAACCATTATTCATCTCAAGATCAAATGAACATCCACTGATATTTATTTCTGTTTTTAATAAATGATGATAGGAATTTATGACACAACAGGATCACAGAAATGATTTAATTTAAATGTTTGTATGTTGCTCAATTAAGAGAAAAGATTTACTTTGATGAACTGTATTTTTTTTTTTTTTGACAGGCAGAGTGGACAGTGAGAGAGAGAGAGAGACAGAGAGAAAGGTCTTCCTTTGCCGTTGGTTCACCCTCCAATGGCCACCGCGGCCAGCACACCGTGCTGATCCGATGGCAGGAGCCAGGTGCTTCTCCTGGTCTCCTATGGGGTGCAGGGCCCAAGTACTTGGGCCATCCTCCACTGCACTCCCTGGCCACAGCATAGAGCTGGCCTGGAAGAGGGGCAACCGGGACAGAATCCAGCGCCCCGACCGGGACTAGAACCCAGTGTGCCAGCGCCGCCAGGCGGAGGATTAGCCTAGTGAGCTGCGGCGCCGGCTGAATTGTATTTTAAAATAGACTTTTAATCTTTTTAATGGATGTGCTTCATGTCTACAGTTTTCATGTAGTTAACACAAAATGAAAGATTAGAAATACAGACATGAGTTAGCCATGAAAAAGTTTCAAATATTTGGACTACAACACTTTCCAGATAAATTTCCCTTTTTAGTTAAACTTTTCCTGTGTATCGGGGAATCCCTAAATGTAACATGAACATAAAAATTACTTGGAATGCAGCTTCCACACCATTTATGAGTTGCTTCCTGTGGAACACAACAGAATAAACACAACAAATATTTACGAAGTCAGAGAAACGTAAGGAGGCTGCCCTGTGTCAATAACCAGGGAGGAGTCTGTCTACTCAGTGAATGCCTCGGACTTTGGTTCTAAAACAGATGGGTCCGGGGCTGGCGCTGTGGCGCAGTGAGTTAAAGCCCCAGCCTACAGTGCCGGCATCCCACATGGGCACCCGTTGGAGACCCGGCTGCTCCTCTTCCGATCCAGCTCTCTGCTATGGCCTGGGAAGGCGGTGGAGGATGGTCCAAGTGCTTGAGCCCCTGCACCCATGTGGGAGACCTGGAAGAAGCTCCTGGCTCCTGGCTTCAGATTAGCTCAGCTCTGGCCATGGCAGTAATTTAGGAAGTGAACCAGGGGAATGGAAGACCTCTCTCTCTCACTCTCCTCTGTCTTTCAAATAAAATAATCCTTTTAAAAAATAAAATTAAAAATTTAAACAGCTGAGTCCAAACTGCAGCTGTGCTAACAGTTGTGACTGATCAAGCTACCCAACATCTCTGTGCCTCAGTTTTCTCATCTGTTTCTGAGACAACAACGCCTGCTGCCTCACAGAATCTGAAGAAAGATTAAATAAATTAATACATCCAAAACATTTGGAATTGGGACTTGACCTTTCAAAGTGCTCAATGCATGACCTATTGTTTGGAATCATTTTGCATTTTTGAGTTTCAACTGGAAAGCAATATCTGTATTTGGCCAAAGATAATGAAACCTTGAAAGAATGTGGGATGAAAAAAATCTCAAAAGTCAAAGTTTCATTATTAGTTTTCACTAAGCGCATGGCTTATAAGAAACCAATAACAGAACACAGAGCCATATAACAAAAAAACTACAGGGAATGCAGGATAACATCATTTAAAACACAAGACTGAAGTTTCTCACATACCTTTTCCAGTGTCTAACAGCCCAAGAACACCGAAATTAAACAAATTAGGAAAAATGCAAATAACAAACTTAAAAACAATAATATAAATGCTTACAGGCCAGCGCCGCGGCTCACTAAGCTAATCCTCCACCTTGCGGCGCCGGCACATGGGGTTCTAGTCCCGGTTGGGGCGCCGGATTCTGTCCTGGTTGCCCCTCTTCCAGGCCAGCTCTATGCTGTGGCCAGGGAGTGCAGTGGAGGATGGCCCAAGTACTTGGGCCCTGCACCCCATAGGAGACCAGGAGAAGCACCTGGCTCCTGCCATCGGATCAGCACGGTGCGCTGGCCACAGCACGCCGGCTGCGGCAGCCATTGGAGGGTGAACCAACGGCAAAAGGAAGACCTTTCTCTCCGTCTCTCTCTCTCTCTCACTGTCCACTCTGCCTGTCAAAATAAAAAACAACAACAACAAAAAAAAAAAAAAAACAACAACAACAAAAAAGCTTACATACCCCCAAAGACTATGCATTTTATATTCATAGGCTAGCTACATATAAATTTATTACAAATATTACAGCCAATGTTCTCTTACCACAATTCAGTAACATCAGAAATAAAAATAAAATAATGACAATGACCAAAAATGTTATAACAGTTAAGAATTAACAACTAGCTGATCCATGGAGAGAAAGAAATCAAAACACGAATTATTTCAATACTACATATATTAAAGCACTTCAACCCAACCTGACAAGAAACAAAGAAAATTATACTAGGAAGAAATAGCAACATCTCCCCCTTTATTGTCAAAGAAAGAACTCGGTCATTTTAATAGAGGAATTTAATACTTGTCTTGGCTCAGGCTGTTACAACTAATTATCATAGTCTGGGTGGCCTAGGCAAAAAACATTTACTTCCCACAATTCTAAAGGATCAGAAGTCCAAGAGAGGATACTAGCATGGTCAGGTTCTTGATAAGAGTTCTCTACCTTCTAGGAGAAGTAAGTCTTCTTGCTGTATCCTCATAAGGCTCATGGTGGGAGGGGCACTCAAACACACAATAGCAAGTATCTTCTATGGGCATTTATCTCAACATGAGGGCTCTCCCGCCACGATTTAACTACCTCCCAAAGGCCCCATCTCTAAAAAATCATCACACTGGGAGTCTGAGAGTGAGGGCCCCAGCGTGGGAGTTGGGAGAGGATCTAATTCAGTCCATAGCAGTTTTCTAATATGAATCTTACAAAATCACAGAAGGAACAGACAAAAAAACTGAAAAATGTGAAAGAAGAAACCAAACAAGTGGGGAAAAACAGTCAATTAAATAAACAATCCTGGAAAAGTTGGCTATCCCCATGCAGGAGAATTAAACTAGACCCTATCTCTCAACACATATAAAAATCAACCAAACACAGATTAAGTGATTAAGTGTAAGAACCGAAACTATAAAACCACTAAACAAAAACACAGCAGAAATGCTTCAGGACAAAGATATGGGCAAAGGTTTTATGAATAAGACAACAAAAGAAAAACAAGATAAACTGGATTACATCAAACTGAAAACCTTCTACACATCAAAGCAAACAATCAACAAAGTGAAAAGACAACCATCAGAACCGGAGAAAATATAAAAAAAGACAAGGGGCTAGCATTCAGAAAATACAAAGAATTCAGTAACCCAATAGTAGAAAAACAACTACCTTGATTTTTAAAAAGACATTTCTCAAAATAAGACATACAAGAGGTTATCAGTACATGAAAAATTCTCAACATCACAAAATGTCAGGGAAATGCAAATCAAAAGGACAGTGAGAGATCACTCCACCCAATCAGAAATTGTATTATCAAAAAGTCACAACACTGGCATGGATGTGGAAATAAGGAAACTCTTATTCACTTCTGCAGGAAATGTAAATTAGTATACCCATTATGAAAAACAATATGAAGTCCCCTCAAAAATTACAAGTAGAACTAATACATGCTCCAGAAATTCCTCTCCTGGGTGTATACATTCAAAGGAAATAAGTAGGCTGGAAAAATATCTGCACTACTATGTTCACTGCAGCAGTATTCACAACAATCAAATATGGACATGACCTAACTGCCCATCAACTGATGAAAGGACAAAGATAATGTGTATATACACACAATGGAACATATGCAGCCACACACACACAAGAAGAATGAAACTCTGTCATTTGCAACAACATGGATGAACCTGGAGGGAATTACAGTGTAAGAAACTAGGCACAGATAGATGCCAAATGATCTCACTCATATGGAAATTTGAAAATAGTTGATCTCATAGTAGTAGAGTATAGAATAGTGGCTACCAGAGGCTGAGTATAATAGCCATCATAAGCAATCTAAAAACTTACACTTTTAAAAAGTTCAGTAAAAGAAGTGCATGTGTGCATGTGTGCATGATTAGAAACAAGAAATAACACATTCAAGTGAGATTAAGTATTTTAAAATGTGTATGTGTGTGGCAACCAATCTGTTAACTTAGAAAAAAAAGAGCATTCCCTAAGGTAAATAAAAGTATTGAAACTGATCCAAATAAAAATAGAAAACTTAAGTGATTTCCACTGAAGAGTTTTAAAGACAGATTTAAAAGCCACAATTTTAAAGTGACTAACAGCAATAAATAAATAAATAAATACTAAAAAATTTTTTAAAAGGCCGGTACTGCGGCTCACTAGGCTAATCCTCCGCCTGCAGCGCTGGTACTCTGGGTTCTAGTCCCCGTTGGGGCGCTGGATTCTGTCCCGGTTGCTCGTCTTCCAGTCCAGCTCTCTGCTGTGGCCTGGGAAGGCAGTGGAGGACGGCCCAAATGCTTGTGCCCTGCACCCGCATGGGAGACCAGAAGGAAACACCTGGCTCCTGGTTTCCTATCGGCACAGTGCGCCGGCCTTAGCGGCCATTTGGGGGGTGAACCAACAGAAAAGGAAGACCTTTCTCTCTGTTTCTCTCACTAACTCTGCCTGTCAAAAAATAAATAAATACAATAAATAAATAAAAAAATAAAGTGACTAAGAGCAGGTACTTTTACCAATGAGTTCCATCTAATTTTTATAGAGCAACAATTTCTAATACCATTTCAACTACTCAGAAAAAAATATTAAAATCTATCTAATTTATTTTACAAAGATAGCATTAACTCACTACCCAAATCTGCTTACAAAAGTACAAGAAAAACGTGAAAATTCATCATCATTAAATAAAGTATAATTTTCAGCAATTTATCAAAAAGTTTTGATTTTCTACTCAGTAGAATTCATTCCAGGAACAGAAGGATTCAGTATTAGAAAGTGAATCATCATAACTAAATATATCAAAAATTGAAGGCTAAATCATATGATTATAATAATGAATGACAAAAAAAACTATTTCATTACTTCATTCCTAGTAAGAACTAGGTAACTTAGTGACCAAAACATTTAAAATGTTAACACTTCTTAAGAAAAAAACTAATACACACAGAAATAATGAGTCCTTAGACTTCTTAGATTAAATGTCAGGAAGATTCAATATAACAAATCTACAGTGAAGTTTGGCAGTGGGAGCTGAAAAGAGATGACAAATCTAAAATGTTCTATTTATATATGTAAATATATATTTAAACATATTCATATGTGTGTACATACACACACAAATACTAACAAACTCGTATATAAAAACATAAAGCCCTTTAGAGCAAACAGAATCAACATATGCTATTACCCATTTGAGCTTATTGTCTGTTAAGATACTGATTTACCTGTTTGGGAAGTCGGAACAAGGAATTCTTATAGAAAATGTCCTTAGCCTGGCTCCATGTACCATCGATGATGATGATTGTGGAAGGATAAACAGGAGACTCTAATATAAATTCTTCCAAATTAGTAGCTTCAGCCCCTGGATATAATACTAATGTCCCAGATTTCCGGCAAATATTTGAAAGTTCAGGATCTCTGAAAACAAAGATTTTTTTTTTTTACATATGTCTTCATTAGCTTGCAGAGGCAAAACAGCTTTATTTTGATTACTAAAATTCCTAGAAACATTTTCCCTCTATCTAGTCAAGTATCTTACTCAAACACAGGTACTAATTAGGTCACAAAGTTGGTATACTCTACTGATGGGTGAGCCACAATTCTGCCACCATCGTCTACATGCTCCAACCTTCACTCCTCCTCTGCACTAAGGTTCTTCTGTGCGTATGATAATTATTTCAAATCGCCCTAAACGTTAACTTACCTCTCCTCACTGAAGCGACGACCGATTCTCACTGTGCACTTGTCCTGGGGGAGGCATGCCGCCAGCAGAGGAACTGTCCGCAGCACTCTGCTTTCCTTTAATCAAAAGATTTATTAAAACACAGATCTTTTACTTAAATACACTTTTAAAACTTTAATGATAAACGTGTGATTCATGATCTCACACATAACTTTCAAAAGTCTTTTACTATAGATCACAGTTTAATAAAGCCAAAAAAAGGAAATTTTTTCCAAATTTATCAGTATGAAGCAACATACAGTGTACCTTTTTATTCTACTTGGGTATGTTTACTGATCAATTAACACCAATCTAAATAATGGCTAAGATTATTAAAAATGTAAGCATATTTGGGGCCAGCTCCATGGCTCACTTGATTAATCCTCCACCTGCGGCGCCAGCATCCCATATGGGCACCAGGTTCTAGTCCCGGTTGCTTCTCTTCCAGTCCAGCTCTCTGCTATGGCCCCGGGGGTGCAGTGGAGGATGGCCCGGATCCTTGGGCCCTGCACCCACATGGGAGACCAGGAGGAAGTACCTGGTTCCTGGTTTTGGATCAGCGCAGCGTGCCAGCCTTAGCAGCCATTTGGGGGGTGAACCAATGGAAGGAGGCCTTTTCTCTCTGTCTCTCTTTCTCACTGTCTAACTCTATCTGTCAAATAAATAATAAAAAAAATTTTTTAAGTGTAAACATATTTAACTAATTGAATCCTTTATTCTGATGAGCTTATTTCACTAGTAATTACATTTTGTATTATCTCACCTTGAAGATAATTACCTAGATGTTTATGCTCAAAAAACATATAATGGGGGAGTCCGGGACTGTGACACAGTAGGTTAAGCCACTGCCTGCAATTCCAGCATCCCATACGGGTGCCAGTTCTTGTCCAGGCTCCTCCACTTCAGATTCAGCTCTGTGTTAATGGCCTGAGGAAAGCAGGAGAAGATGGCCCACGTGCTTGGGCCCCTGGTACCCACCCGGAAGACCCAGATGAAGCTGTTTGGCTCCTGGCTTCAGTATGGCCCAGCTCTGGCCATTGTGGCCACCTAGGGAGTATATGGAGGATCTCCCCTCTCTCTGTAACTCTTATTTCCAAATAAATTAAAAAAAAAAAATACACAACAATGGGGCATATCACAAAAACACATAAACCAATCGTAGGAGCTCCCAACGGCCAAAAGCAGAACAATGTGATCAACACAGTAATACAGTGCTGGGTTATAACTCATGGAGTCCAGAGTTATATAAGTGACCAAATACAAAAATAAATGAAGAGCTCTGAAAGGATGTGAAGAGTCCCCGCACCGCGGAGAGCTCACTCTCCCTGCCTGCTTTTATGTGGCCGTGATTAACGGCCCTCCTGCACAAGAAAACAGGGGGCAGGAAGAAAACAAAGCACTAACTTGAGGGGGGAGAATCACGGTGACCATTTCCAAAAACAACATTAGCTTGACTATCTTTTGTTGTTTTTTTTTTCCCAAAAATCCTGGTTTCCAAGACTGGAAACCATCTTTCTTACTGCCACACCCTTAGTCCCCAAAGACAGGTGATTAGCTACTCTGTATCAGTTGAGCTTTCGGAAATTCCAGTGTTTCCTATGAAAGCCTTCCCTCCACACCATGACCATGAGATTTTAACACAGACACAGCCAGTTCCAGAACCGCTATCAAAGTAACACATCTGTGTGCTGTCAAATTAAACAGTGCCAAAAGATGTAAAACACCACTTCTGTGCCCACAGGTACTCCCCAGCCCCCCACCCCAAAGGCAAACACTAGCTTTAGCTGTTTCTCCTGGTATTTCTCTCCGTATTTCCAAGTAATAAGTGTCTTCTATTTCTTTATTTACTATTTAATATTAGATATTAGCAAATAAGCCACCAATTGTCATCACTTTCCAAGCTAATGATTATGTGTACAAGTCTAAATGTAACACAGACAGGATCATTTACTTCTCACAATAAGCCAATAAAGAAATACACCTTTGATCACTTCCATTTTCCTAAGGAGGAACCAGAAGCAGAGAGGCTAGAAACTTGCCCACTCTTGCAAAGCTGTTAGATTTGAAATCGGGCCCCAGAGCCCCTGCTGTTCACCACCACACTTTCTCTCCACTACTTGCCGTAACAGATGAGGCTTTGATTTTTTTACACCTCTCCTTACCCTCTCAGCTTCTAAAATCTCCAATTAAATCAACAAACCATTGACATGCTTATGACTAAATACAAACTGGTCAGAAAAGCCAAGGAGTTTGACCTAACAGCTGTTTCTTTTAAAGTCTTTGTTATTTTTGATAGCCCATATACCCATCCTTTGAAATTCTCCCACCATGTCATCTCATATCACCTCCTCCACCAAGTCTTCTGTTTCTAAAGCCCCTCCCAGAACCTGTTCAAATGGTTTGCAATCACTTTTTATGGGGGGAGTCATCAAATTAATATCTCATTTTATTGACATCAATATGCGGAGGTTAAGCATAAGCAAACCAGTGTTACCAAGATAGGTGACCTGAAGGCTCCTTTGTTGGTGAGAAAAAACAAGCAGTTTGGTGTATTTGCATATGCATAAATACATTTGCAGGACACACCACTATGGAAGGGTTATTGCAACTGGATTAACCATGACACAAAATAATAACAATAAGACTCAAAAAGAAGTAAGATTGCAAGAAATCAGCAAATAGACCTACATTTTAAAAGCCATCTCATGTCTGGAACACACAATAATAAAAAGGCACCATATTATATACAAGGCAAAATGAAAATACTAATCAGGTTTTAACTGAAAATGCGGCAGCCAGTAACCTATCATTTTATGTAAACTTGGCTATGCAGTATTGTAAGTTTCAATGCAGTAAAATAATGCCAGCCAACAAATGGACAGAATCCTGAAAAAAGAAAAGGAAGGTTGATAAAAACTGGGGGGAAGGGTCCCCAAGAAATAAAAAATTAAACATCTGCAATAAACAGGTGTTTCAATGTTTGAAAAGAGGAAAAGACAAATTAACTTCTCTTATATCACTGTTACAGTCTTCATGTGGTACAAGATTCAGAAATTTAACAAGTAATAATTCCTTCCTAATCCTCACTGGACTATGATTGCCTGAGTTCCTGCATACTGGAAGAGTTTTTACTCAGCTTAAACTAAATCCATTTGTCAATACTGACTAATCTGGTATGTACCCTAACATGGGTTTCTACTCTTTCTCCCCTCTTTGCGACTCCAGTCAATCAAGAGGGAAAAACACAAATACACACCAGCACATGTATAATTCTAACCAGTATAAGAAAATGTTAATTGAAAAGCCTTTATATACATATAACATTTACTATAAAATATATGTTTGTTCTATTCATCTAAAAGCAACCAAAACTTTATTTGTACATTTACTCTGTAAGACTAAAATTCCAGAGTTATTTCTACTTTAGCAAGAAAGAAACATAAACCAACACCAAATCTGAAAAAGCATCCAAAATTCATACAAAATTCCTACAGTTTCAAAATTTCAATAATAATCAGTAATACAGTTTCCATGAAACAATATCTGTCTGTAAAGCATATATGTCTAATATTTTTTGCCAAGAGAAAAAACAATTCTTCTCAGGAGCAGACACTGTGGCACAGCGGGTTCAGCCACCACCTGCAAAGCCAACATCCATACTGGAGCGCCAGCTCAAGTTTTCACTACTCCACTTCTTTCTGGCTCCCTGATAAGACGTCTTGAAAGAAAAGCAGATGGACTGGATCACAGGAGAGGGACCTTACTGCTCTAGTCTAGGGGAAGACAGTTTTTAAAAAGTAGAAGAAGAGCAGTCTCAGGGAAGAGTTGGGGAGAAAATGGCAAAGGAAACTCCACACAAATTAGAGGGACACTGCAGACCCATGTGGAGGGTGTGGACACACACAACTCAGACCCTAGCAGCAGAGAACCTCAGCACCAGCTCTGGAGAGTGAGGAGAGACCAGTCGGCAGCAGCCCTGGCCACTGGCCATAAAACTGAGGGAAGAGCTTTGCAGGCATCTGGCTTGCAGCCCTGTGGGGGACAGTGTACCTGCCAAACTAGAAGAGAAAAAAAGGAGGGGCACATTTCTCTGTCCCTGACCACCGTGCACCAGCATTCTATAACAGGCCAATAGAAAGTGGGCACCATTTTGGACATAACTAACAGCTACGCCAGTTCCAATCCACGAATCCAGCAACTAGCCAAACAGAGATGCCGGAGTCTGGCAGGGAGAACTGACAGGGGGTGCTCGTATCTGTGGGAGGCTTATGTGCTAGGACTGTGAAAACACTGTGGCTGCATGGGAGGGTACAGGGTGTGGCTGGGACTTTGGCTGTCACTGTGGAAGGTTCCACGTGCTCAAGGCTCCCTGATTCCCTGGTGAGGGTCACTGCGGCAGAATCTGAGGACTGCACAGATCCTTTATGTGGTTCTTACGGAAGCACAGATGAATACTGTACCCACTGGGGCTAGAGCCCAGGCACTGGTCTCCTTTAAGGAGGGGAGGTGAGCACGAGACTACACCAAGAGAACAGAACAAACCTTCCCTCTGATTAAAAAAAAAAAAGAGAGAGAGAGAGATTTACCATGCCCAACCTGGGTGTCACCTTGAACACTCCATGGCACAGAGCTCCCTGGTACACCAGAACACTCCCTCAGGTAGTCAGTGAGAAAGCAGACCCTCCACTAAGCCACAGAGGCATGGTCCAAAGATAAAAGCCATAACGGGGGGGGCAAAACACAACGAAACATATGCCAAATAATAAACACAACAATTCAAGACACAAGAACAAGGAAGACAACATGACACCCCCCAAAAGAATACAACTCTTCAATACCAGAATGTGAAGATGAAGAGATTGAAGAAATGCCAAAAATGGAATTCAAAAAATTAATCACAGGCCTACTTAAAAGTAATTAGAAGCAAATATACAAACAAATGAAATCCCTACATGACATGAAAGAAAATTTCTCCAATGAAACTGAGATCTTAAAAAGAAATCACAGGGCTGGCACTGTGCTACAGCCACTGCCTGCAGTGCCACCATCACATATGGGTGCCAGTTTGGATCCCAGCTGCTCTTCTTCCAATCCAGCTCTCTGCTACGGCCTGTGAGAGCAGTGGAAGATGGTCCAAGTCCTTGGGTCCCTGCACCCATGTGGGAGACCTAGAAGTTCCTGGATCCTGGTTTCAGACTGGCACAGTTCCAGCCACTAAAGACATCTGGAGAGCGAAGCTGAGGAAGACCTCTTTCTCTCTCTCTCTCTTTCTTGTTCTGTAACTCTGCCTTTGAAATAAGTGGATAAATCTTTTTAAAGAGAGAGAGAGAGAGAAAAAGAGAGAGAGAGAGAAACCAAAACGAAATCTTAGAAATGAAGAATTCAATAGAACAAATAAAAACTGCATTTGAAAGCCTTAATAACAGACTCGGTGAAGCAGAAGAAAGAATACCGAGTTAAAAGACAAATTTCTGGAAATTTTACAGTCAGACCAAAAACAAGAAGAAATTAAGAAACTAAAAAAAAAAAAAAAAAAAAAAAAAAAACCACTGTTGGAGATCTATAAAAATACCATCAAACAACCCAACATATGGGTCTTAGGAATTCATGAAGGCATGGAAAGAGAAAGTGTATTAGAAGACTGGTAAAATAATTACAAAAAACTTCCTAATTTGGAGAAAGAAAGGAACATCCAAATACAGGAGGAAGAACCTAGAACTCCTAATAGACATGAACAGAAAAGATTTTCACCAAACACAGTGTAGTCAGACTCTCCACAGTAAAACACAAAGAAAAGATTCTAAAATGGGCATGAGAGAAATGCCAGATTACTTGCAGAGGATCTACAATTAGACTCATAGTTGATTTCTCCTAAGAAACCCATAGAGAATGGCAAGATATAGTCTAAGTCTTAAGAGAAAAAAAACTGTCAAACCAGAATACTGTACCCTACAAAGCTCTCATTTATGAATGAAGGGGAAATAAAGTCCTTCCAAAACAAACAGGTATTGAAGAATTTGTCACCACCTATCTAGCCTTAAAAAAGATGCTTAAGGATGTGTTACACAGAGAAAAACAGAAACATGGTTATCACTATGAAAAAAGCTGATGGCAGAAAATCTCCCTCTAAAAGTACAAAGTAAATCCAAAGTAAACAATAAGAATATTTATGGGAAAATGGCAGGGCAGAGTCTCGTTACTTATCAATAGTCACCTTGATCGCTTCTCGGCCTTTTGGCTAAGATCAAATGTAATAGTCACCTTGAATGTAAATGGCCTCAACCCTCCAGTTAAAAGACTGGCTGAATGGATTAAAAAACAAAACCGATCTATTTGCCGCCTACAATAAAAACATCTCACTGACAAAGTTGCAAGCAGACTGAAAGTGAAAGGATGGAAAAAGTTATTCTGTGCTAACAGAAACCAAAAAGGAGCTGGTTTAGGCATTTAAATAGCAGACAAAATAGACTTTAACACAAAAACTGTAAAAACAGAGAAAGAATGTTACTATGTAATAAAGGAATCAATTCAACAGGAAGATGTGACTATTATAAATGTATATGTAGCTAATTACAGGGACCTGGCTATTTAAAAGAAACGTTATATGTCTAAAGGGAGATTCCAATACAATAGTAATGGAAGATTTCAATACCCCACATGCAGCAAAGCACAGATCAACCAGACAAAAAATCAGCAAGGAAACAAAGGAGTTAATCGACATATAGACCAAATGGACCTAACAGATAGCTACAGAACTTTCTATCCAACATTCACAAAATACATACTCTTCACATCAGTGCATGGAACTTACTCTAGGAATGACCACATGCTATGCCAGAACCATTATGGAAGACAATTTGGAGATCCCTTGGAAATCTGAGTACAGCCCTACCATATGACCCAGACAACCCACTCCTGGGAATTTATCCAAAGGACTGAAATCAGCATATGAAAGAGTTATCTATACTCCCATGTTTATTACTGCTCAATTCACAATAGCTAAGACATGGAATCAACCCAAATGCCCATCAACTGAAAACTGGATAAAGAAATTATGTGATATGTACACCATGGAATACTACACAGTGGTAAAAATAAATAAATAAATAAATAGAATCCAGTCATTTGCAGCAAAACGGATGAAACTGGAAAACATTATTCTTAGTGGAATAAGCCAGTTCCAAAGGTACAAACACCACATGTTCTTCCTGACCTGTGATAACTAATAGAGCACCTAAAAGGCAATCTGTAGAAGTGAAATTGACACTTTGAGAAGCAATGACTTTGAACAACCCTTGTCTCGACTGTTGAGGAACGGTTTTTTTCTTTTTTTCTCATACTATTCGTTGAACTCTTAACACAGTTAATCATATAAAGTTAATTGAAAATAGATCTTAGTAAAAAATAAAATTGGGAAGAGGAGAGGGAGGAGCAAGAGGGGTAGGAGAGCGGATAGGAAGGTGGGTACAGTGGGAGGAATCACCATGTTCTGAAGTTGTAATTATGAAGTGTGTGAAGTTTGTATTCCTTAAACAAAAGGTTTCTGGGGGATAAAAAAGCAGCTGATGACGGCTCAAGTACTTGGGACCCTGCAACCCACAGAGGAGATCCAGACTGAGTTCCTGGCTCGTGGCTGCAGCCTGACCCAGTTCTGTCTGTGGTGGCCATCTGGGAAGTGAACCAACAGATGCAAGATAGAAGAGCTATGTATTCTTCTTTTGTTCTCTCTTTCTCCTTCCCACCCTCTCCCTCTCTTTCTCTCTGTTACTCTGTCTTTCAAATATATAAATATTTTTAAAAAGTGATTTTTCAGGACTGCTAAAGAGCTGGTAGGAATGAGGATTGTTATCCGGTGTTTCCTTCTATATCTTCATATTCTAGCTGGTATATTTTACAAAATCTCACTCACCTCTGCTGGATGCTGAATTATGTACAAGTTGGTAGAGATCTGGAGAGGATGAACTGGCAGAAAAGGACACAAACACACCTTCTGAGGTCGGCTGAAGGATAAAAGAAAAAAAACATAAATTTTTCAAATACAATGATACATAATGCCACTTCAATAAATCAAAAAGGTTAGCTGTAGGCACATTCTATTCAAAAGAAAAAAGACTAAATTTAATGAGCTATACTTTAGACACAAAAGCTTGGGGAAAGATTCAAGAAAAGCATTTACTGTCTATGTAAATCAAAGTATACTGGGATGGTCTTATCTTAGTTATCTTTAGTGGGAGAATATTCACATGTCACCATGGTCCTCTTAGTGACTTAGGAAGCTACCCTTTCATGCCAAAGAAAGACCAGACCTCATGTCAATTAGAAGCCTAGAAACTCTTCTATATCATCTAAACTTGGGGAAACAATAGGATGATAAAATACTAGAATACAATTACCACCTAGAAAAGAATTATAATCAAACTGAGCCATCAGTCAATACAGAGAGCTTTCCCATAGTGTGCAAAATCCCAAACAGAGCCCAGCAAACTCTCCCTGCCTAGAAACATATCCCTAGAGTATCTACCTTACCCAGTGAAGTTTCCCTTTTGTTACCGCTTACTGTTTTTATTTCCTTTACTTGGTGCTTTACTACTATTTAGGTAGCCTTATACTTGGTAAAAAAAAAAAAAAAAAAAAAAAAAAAATTTTTTTTCAAACTAAATAAAAGGATCTGTCTCCCACCTTAGTCCTCCAGCCTGGACAATCACTTCCCTAGGGAAAACCAATGACCGGCTTCTTGTGTCCTTCCAAAAACAGCACATGAATAAACACAGCTATTTTGCTATTGTAACTCCTGTATCTGAAATGTGTATTTAAAATATGAAATTCTAGATTCCAAGAAGGCTGGTGCTTTAGACAAGGGGGAAAAGCAGAAGAAAAACAGAGGAAGTGCACTCCCAGGGGAGAGTCGGAGAGACGTTTACAGTGGAAATGCTGCAGAAGGAAGGAGGATGCCGTGGAGCAGCGTGGAAGGTGTGGACTCGCAGCAACAAGTAAAGAAAACACACATGACCCTGGCAGCCAGGAACGGAGGAGACGCCAGTTTTGGAGGACAAGGTGAGAGCAGATGGATGTAGCCCATGTCACTGGTGATACTGCCTGGGGGAGAGCCGTGAGCACCAGGATGTCTCTGACTCCAGCCTGGAGCGTTAGTGGGGGGAAGGGTATCCACGTAATTCATTGAAAGAAAAGTATGTTTCTTTGTCCCCACACCCCTACAAGGGCATGCCCAGTAACTGGCAGGGAGAAGGCGCCATGCTGATGACAGTAGAGGCTATGTTGGCTCTTGTATTTTATGTAACCAAGGGATTTTACCAGAGGGAAAAATCCACGTTTCCCAAAATGAGTCTGCCTGGGAGGGTTGGTAGGGGACTGGGTACCCATGTAGGACTGTGAGGTGCAACCATCACAGGATCCAGGGCCCAAAGTGCCAAGATGGAGTACCCAAAGGGAACGACTCTGCTGTCTCTGTGGACAGGACAGGCTAGCGAAGCAGAGAGGATCCTCCGTACCCCGTGACTGTGTGAGCCTGGCATGCTGTGACTGTGGTAACTCTGACTGCACGACAGGCTGCCGGGTGTAGCTGGGTCTCTGGGCAATCACTGTGTCTGGTACCAGAGGATTAGATCCCTGACAGCCTGGGGTGGGTCACTGCAGAGGGATCCATGCTCACACTGAAGACTGCACAGAGCCTTTGAACAGTTCATGCAGAGGCATGGGTGAGGGTTGCACCCACTGTGGGCCAGCCTCTGGCATCGATCATCTCAGCAAACAGGAGGTGGGGGTGTGATCCTGCCAACAGAAGTGATCATGCCCTACCCCTGCTGAACACGCTGAGATCTACCATGCCCGACTTGGTGTCACCCTGGATGCTCACCCCATCCAGGAGCTCCTGGTCACACCAAGCACACACCTCTGGGTATTCACTGAAAGAGCAGACGCTCCACTAAGGCAAAGACACACAGTACAAAGATAAAATCCATAGGAGGAGAAAACCAACAAGCATTTCCACAAATGCCTAAAAATAAAAGCAAAAATTTAAGAAACTAGAACAAAGAAGACAGCTTGAGTCCCCCAAAGAAACATAACAGCATTTCAATATTAGAATATGAAGATGAAGCAATTGATGAAATCCTGAAAAGGAATTCAAAAGAATGATCACAGGATTACTCAGAAGCCAAAAAAAAAAAAAAAAAGGAAAATTCATGACTTAGAAAAATCTATAAATATCACAGGAATCATTTTCCCATGAGATTGAAGAAAAATCATCAAACTGAAATATTAGAAATGAAGAATGCAGGGGCCACCTCTTGCAGTGCCCACATCACATATGATACAGATTCAACTCCCAGGTGCTCCACTTCCAATCCAGCTTGCCTGCTAATGTTCCTGGGAAAACAGTGGAGAATGGCCCAAGTGCTTGGGCTCCAGCACCACGTGGGAGACCTGGAAAAACCTCCTGGCTCCTGGCTTCAGATTGAACTCAGCTCAGGCCATTGCTGCCATTTGGGAGTGAACCAGTGGATGGAAGATCTCTCGCTCTCTAACTTTTCCTTTCAAATAAATAAATAAATCTTA
Source organism: Oryctolagus cuniculus (assembly GCF_964237555.1). Taxonomy (NCBI): domain Eukaryota; kingdom Metazoa; phylum Chordata; class Mammalia; order Lagomorpha; family Leporidae; genus Oryctolagus; species Oryctolagus cuniculus. Next base: position 8,896,602 of record NC_091437.1, read on the forward strand.
AAAAAAAAAAAAAAAAGAAAAGAGGAATTGAATACGCCAAATAAAAAATAATAGTGGAAAGCCTTAATAACAGACATGGGGAGACAGAAGAAAGAATATTTAAGCTAGAAGACGTATCTTTGGAAATATCTTAGACAAAAAAAAAAGGTAGAAATTTAAAAAATTAAAAACAGTGTTTGAAGCCGGCGCCGTGGCTCAATAGGCTAATCCTCCACCTTGCGGCGCCGGCACACCGGGTTCTAGTCCCGGTTGGGGCGCCGGATTCTGTCCCGGTTGCCCCTCTTCCAGGCCAGCTCTCTGCTATGGCCAGGGAGTGCAGTGGAGGATGGCCCAGGTGCTTGGGCCCTGCACCCCATGGGAGACCAGGAAAAGCACCTGGCTCCTGGCTCCTGCCAGGATCAGCGCGGTGCGCCGGCTGCAGCGGCGGCCATTGGAGGGTGAACCAACGGCAAAAAGGAAGACCTTTCTCTCTCTGTCTCTCTCTCTCACTGTCCACTCTGCCTGTCAAAAAAAAAAAAAAAAAAAAAAAAAAAAACAGTGTTTGAGATTTAAGAGATACTATCAAGTGACTGAACATACATGGTCTTGCTTGTTCCTAAAGGCACAGAAATGAAGAATGGATTAGAAGTCCTACTGAGTGAAATAATTACAGAAAACCAAGTACATGAGGCACACAGAACTCCTTATAGAAATGATCAGAAAGGGCCGGCACTGTGGCGCAGCAGGTTAAAGCCCTGGCCTGAAGTACTGGCATCCCATATAAGCACAGGTTCAAGTCCCAGCTGCCCCTCTTCTGATACAGCTCTCTGCTATGGCCTGGGAAAGCAGTAGAAGATGGTCCAAGTCCTTGGGCCCATGCACCTGTGTGGGAGACCCGGAGGAAGCTCCTGACTCATGGCTTCAGATCAGCGCAGCTCCAGCCATTGCAGCCAATTGGAGAGTCAAGCATTGGATGGATGGAGGACCCCCCCGCCCCGTAACTCCAACTTTCAAATAAATAAAATCTTTAAAAAAAGAAAGAAACTGTAGTATATACATACAGCATGGAATACTACTCAGTTCTAAAAAAAAGAAATTCTGTCTTTTGCAAAAAAGTAGATGCGACTAGAAAACATTATACTTACTTAAATAAGTCAATCCCAAAAAGACAAATATCATTTGATTTCTATGATCTGTGATAACTAATAAGGTAACAAAAAATGTAATGTGTACTAGTGAAATTAACATTTTAAGATCCAATCGATGACTGTTTACAGCCCTTGTCTCTATTGTTGAGGAAAAGTGTTTTTTTTTTTCCTTAGTATTTCTTGAACTCTTTACTTAGTACAGGGTTAATCTTATGAGTACAAAATAAGCCAAAAGTAATCACTGTAAAAATTCAAAGAATAGGAGAGGAGGGAGGATGGTGGGTGGGAGCATGGGCAGAAAGGACAGTAGGTTGGGAGGTATCACTATGCTCCTAAATCCAGATATACAAAATTTGTTCACCTTAAAAAAAATTAAATAAACTTTGGGACATGCTCAAGCTGACTTGCCCCAAATGGTAGAGTTAGAAACATATCAGGGGACTCCAATTTAATCCCATCAAGGTGGCATGTACCAATGCCATCTCACCAGTCCAAGTGATCAATTTCAGTTCACAATTGATCATAATGAAAGGACTAAGAGTCAAAGGGAGCACATAAACAAGTCTAGTACCTGCTACTACTAACTGATAGAATAAAGGGGAGAGTGATCCAACATGGGAAGCGAGATACTCAGCAGACTCATAGAATGGTGGATGTCCTAAACAGCACTCTGGCCTCAGAATCAGCCCTAAAGGCATTCGGAGCTGGCTGAAAAGCCCATAAGAGTATTTCAGGCATGGAAAGCCAAGACACTCTGGCAAAAAGATCTCTGTGAGTGAGATCCCAGTGGAAAGAACAGGTCTTCAAAGAAGGAGGTACCTTTCTCTGAAGGGAGGAGAGAACCTCCACTTTGACTATGACCTTGTCTAAACAAGATAAGAGTTGGAGAACTCAGAGGGCTTCCATAGCCTTGGAAACTCATGACTGGAGCATAGGGAGATTACTGATGCCATGGACAGGAGTGTCAATTGGTAAAGTCAACAACAGGAGTCACTGTGCACTTATTCCTCATGTAGGATCTCTGTCCTTAATGTGCTGTACATTGAGATTTAATGCTATAACGAGTACTCAAACAATATATTTCACTTTGTGTTTCTATGGGGGTGCAAACTGTTGAAATCTTTACTTAATGCATACTAAACTGATCTTCTGTTAAAAAAAAAAAAAAAGAAATTATCAATTCCCAACTAGACTCTCACTGGGATTAAACATGACAATAGGTCTGATCTGATTTCATCATCATTTTAAAAAAATCATCTATTATTTTTCACTTTATGTTTCTGTGTGGGAGCAAACTGTTGAAATCCTTACTTAATGTATACTAAGCTGATCTTTGTATATTAAGGTAATCGAAAATGAATCTTGATGTGAATGGAAGGGGAGAGGGAGTGGGAAAGGGGAGGGTTGTGGGTGGGAGGGACCGTATGGGGGGGAAGCCATTGTAATCCATAGGTCGTACTTTGGTAATTTATATTCATTAAATAAAAGTTAAAAAAAATTAAATAAACTCTAAAAAAAGCCTGAAAATCAAGTCTCATCATCTCAAATGATAGCATCAAGATCAAGTATGAGCCACTATGCATAGTTTATAGAAAATTCCATGCTCCAAAATGCTATACAAATTTATCTTACCCAGTAGTGAAAAAGAGATTCAAAATGCTAGCATAATTACAATGCTTACAAAATTTTTAATACATTAAATGCCTTCACTGTATATTTAAATATTTTCTATTTACAAATAAATAAATAATATGAAACCGTCAGGCAATCAAATTCCAGACATCATGAGAATGAATGCCTCACAACAACCCACTGTTACAGGCAGAATGATGTGTCACTACAACTGTATGCAAGTGAATGTTACAGTAAGGGGGATTCTGCACTGGCACACTTACTATCACAAAACTCGCCACTGTCAACACCTTCCTCAGATTTACTGCTGGACAGTTACAGCCTGGGGGGAACCGATTATGTTCATAAATGACAAATATGGGCAAACTGGTTCAAATACCTGTTACAGCTACTTACTCAGTCTGCAAGACACCGACACACTAACGGTGTGAAGATGCTCTCAGGCAGAAGAGGAAGCATCCTGTGCCACAGGAATCCGCCTCCCCATCCCCCACTGAGCCAGGGTGGGTGATTAACCAAGGAAATCCAAAACACAAGAAGACTCATTCTGATTGTTCTGCCCACACTGATCTTCTCTGGGGAATGTGACAGATTTACAGAGAATGCAAAGAGTCTTTCTGTGGTCACAGAAGTAAACACAAGAGAGCAGCAAATGGTGACTGATAGAACTAACACCGACAAACATGACGGCTGTTATAAAAAAGGGTGCATATAACAGCCACTTAGCCTGGTAAGAGGCCCACATTCCACATCAGAGCACCTGGGCTTCATTCCTGGCTCTCATTCTTGACTCCAGCTTCCCTCCAGTGCAGACCCTGGGAAGCAGCAGTGCAGGCTCAAAGTAAGGGGGTTCCTCCACCCATACTGAGACCCAGACTGAGTCCACAGCTCCCAGCTTCAGCCCTGGCCCAGCCCAAGCTGTTGCCAGCATTTGGGAAACAAATGAGCAGGAGGGGGTGTGCATGCTCTCTCTCACTCTCGCTCTGTTTCTCAAATAAATAATAAATTAAAAAAAAAAAAGATGATTTTCATTCAGCAAAAGGATGAATATATAGAGGAATAAATTCTAAAAACCACTAAGATTCTGATTTTTAAATTAACTTTGAAGTATAAACTAAAATTGTCCAAAGAATAAACACATTACACAAGAGAAGAACCAAGTAAATCTAATGTCTCTCTATTATAACCAGGCAATTCAAACAGTTATATGCTAATAGTATTCCAATGTGTATTGTCGGGGGCAGGGGGACTCAACTTTAAAGTTTCGTAATAACTCTACTCACATCTGGCTGAATAAAGAGTCTACAAACACTAGTTTTAATCTCTTACAGATAAGTCCTAACATTCTAACACTCCACCCTGACACAGTAACATTTTACCTAAAAGGTTGACTTCTAATCTTTAGCAGACGAACCATCCATCATGTCAGCTCTTCACAGTATATATCATTAGTCATTAAAAACATTACATCACATTTATAATCACACTAAGTGTAACTTAAATTCATTTGGATGATTTTTTAAGGATTATACAAAACCTCAATATGACTGAACTTCCACAGTGGTATCACAAAACAAACTTACACAAGCTGCCCTTTTTAAACTCTACAGCCGGCGCCGCGGCTCACTAGGCTAATCCTCCACCTTGTGGCGCCAGCACACCGGGTTCTAGTCCCGGTCGGGGCGCCGGATTCTGTCCCGGTTGCCCCTCTTCCAGGCCAGCTCTCTGCTGTGGCCAGGGAATGCAGTGGAGGATGGCCCAAGTGCTTGGGCCCTGCACCCCATGGGAGACCAGGATAAGTACCTGGCTCCTGCCATCAGATCAGCGCGATGCATCGGCCGCAGCGCGCTGCAGTGCGCTGGCCACAGTGGCCATTGGGGGGTGAACCAACGGCAAAGGAAGACCTTTCTCTCTGTCTCTCTCTCTCACTGCCCACTCTGTGCCTGTCAAAAAATAAATAAATAAAAATAAACTCTCTACAAAGATAATTTATCCTTAATGGACTCAGTGAACTGACTATGTCAAATGAGACTAATTTTTTAAATAATAAAACTGAACTGAAACATTTTTGCATTTTAAGAAAGTTTTTAAAATCTAATTAAGTAAATACAACTCTACAGAAACCAACTTATCTTCATACCAAGAAACCATTAAGGATATTTATAAACTCTGCTACCAAAGCCTATGAAAAGTCAGTTATCTGGAACTGGCTAGATTCTGAGCTCACACCACTAAAATCAATCTACTCACAAAGTGTGCAATGCTTAGAATACGAGGTGAAAGCTCATCATCCAACCTGGACCACAACATTTATGTTCCAGGACTCTCTTCTTGCTTGCAAGTTTCTGTTACTTCCAGGGTGAAGTCACTCTTCAATTGTAGTTGCATACATTTCCTCTATATTCTGCATGTATTTCTGTGTTAACACCTGACCACATCACGTGACAATGTCTGATTTCACACGTGCCTTTCCCTCCTAGACAGTGAGCCCTTCAAGAGCAGGCTTTTCGGTGATGTTTGGATCCCCTGGCCCAGGGCTCTCAAACATCAGCTTCCATCAGAATCGCCTGGAGTACTCAATAAACTAGACTGCTAAGCCCGCCCCGCACCCAGACTGCAGATCAGTAAGCCTGAGAATCTGCATTTCTACAAGTTCCAAGGTGGAGCTGATTATGCCACTGGGTGAGGAATGAGGCGGGGAGATGGGAAGACACATCCCTAGAGGAGGCCACCTCAGTGTTTTTGCGAGTGACTTGAATTTCATTCCTATCTAAATCCTGCCCAATTACCATTCCTGCCTGCACCCAGGGAAGGCAAAGACTGGTGCACTTTTGTGAGAAGTAACAATCAAAGAATAAACACCAACAAAGCTGTATACTCCAGTTAGAAGTAGTAATCAAAAAATAATAAACAAAGCCAGAGGCAAAGGGCTAGCCAAACCTTTCCCTCTGCGTGGAAATCCGACCTTCCCTTAACTAACTAGCTCTGTTGCCCTGGCAACCTGATAACTACATTGCTAAGCAACGCTGCATGTGACTGAAATGACCCCTGGCTGGCTGACTGCACATGGACTGAAGAGCTGTATGGATCTGTCAGAGGCACCACACTGTAGACTTCCCTAAACTGGAACCCTAGAAACTCGCTCGAGAGTTGTTACAAAGAGATCTTGGCTCCTGTGGCCACGACACTCAGGTAGGCTCCCACACCTGCCCAGCGTGGAGTACACTGTCTCTCACCAGAACCACACTGCCAAGCTAGATGGCCACAGGATTCCAGCAAAAAGGGGCACCGATGACTGCTCTACCAGAAGCTACAGCTCCTATCCTGGGTTTGTTTGTTTATTTCTCCAGCATATTGTGTGCGGCTTGTAGTAGTCTAATGCACGCAAATGTCTCCCAATGTCTCACTTGTGTGCTCTGCCTGGTGTCTGCTGGGCTTGAGTCTTTACTACTCCGAGTCCTTGCTCCAACACCCCTTTCTGACAGCCCACCTCTTCTCTCGCCATGGCTCTCCGCCCTGTCTCACTGAGTACCTTCAGAGCATGGTATTGCTGTCAGACATGCTGCTCTCTGAACCTGGGCGCCTTCCCGAGAAGGTGAGCTGCAGGAAGGCAAGACGTCAGCCTGCCTCCCTCACTGCTCCATCTCCGGCACCCAGCACCCAGCACTTCCTCTGACCTCCCCCTGGATGCTTTCTCCTCCCACACAATTGTGCATCCACTCCTTAATGTCCATACACATGCATTCTGATCTCTCCTTCATGTCTTCTCCAGCACTTAAGTAATTAGCTTGTACTATAAATGAAGTTCAGAGTGTCAGGTTTTCCTTTGTTATACTTTGTGAGCAATTTGAAAAGCAATTGTACGTAAGAGACAAAAATTTTTACTAAACAAAATATTTGCTGAGGGAAAAAAATCAGCTAAGTATTTCATGTGTAAACATTATAACTGTGATTTAATCTAAAACTAATTACTTTGGCTTGTGCTTTCAAATACTCATAAGTCCTTACCTATTTATTTCAAAACATGTTTCTTTCATTAACCTAATTCTTATCACAAACTAATACTTCTAACTAATAAAACTACAGTTCTTCAAAACCGTCTGCAAGTTCAACTGACCAATGTGATTATTTAGCAGTGAGCTGCCTTGTAATTTAATTTGTGCTTCCTGCCTGCCTATCAGTCTCTCGTGCTCTGCTCTTACAGGATGCTCTACGTGCACTGAGATGGTGCCTGGTGCACCACGCTATCACCTGTGAATCCCCTGCTTACCAAATCAGCAGTAAGTGCAGAGTCATTGCACTCATCATTCTAATATCATTTTCCAAATAACATTAACCAAAGTCTCCCTACATCCAAACTCAACTTTTAAAGGTTTAAATATTTCATACCAATAATGTACTAAATACTCAGAAATGCAGCAAACTTTCATTCAAATATTTACGGCATACCCTGCTATGTGCCAGATATTACGCACTTGGGACATTAAAACAAGATTTTTGCTCTCATGGAGGTTATTTGCTCTTACTGTGCCAGAAAGAATGCTGTGAAAGTTCCTTGCTTTTATACTCCACAAAAAGAAAACTACATAACTACATGTAAAAACAGATTATTTGAAAATAGTAAACATTCATTTTTAAATAAAAGTCAAGCTACTTCTAGAATTTATATATATATAAATTACATTATATATATATATATATGTATATATATATATATATATCTGTGAAATAAAAGTATCACTTATGGGGCCAGCATTGCAGTAGGTTAAGCCACTGCTTACAACATTGGTATTCCATACTGGAGTAATGGTTCAAGTCCCAAGTAACTTGGCTTCTGATGCAGTCTTCCCATTGATGTGACTGAGAGGGCCGTCGAAGATGGCCCAAGTACTCCGGCCCCTGCTGGTGGGACACCAGGATGTAGTTTCTGGCTCCTAGAATCAGCCTGACCCAGATCTGGCTACTAAAGCCATTTGGGAGTGAATCACAGGATGGACAAGCATTCTGTCTCTCCCTCCCTGTCACTCTGTCTTTCAAAAACAAAAGCATTTCTCAAAAATTAATACATAAAGAAGTACAAACTGGTTAACTGGTAAGGGTCTGCAGGATTATGTTACGATAAGTCACTGAAATGTCACTGTATTGCTGTGTGACCTTGGCTATGTGCTAGGTTTTCAATTTCCCTCTTTACAATTCTAATAACAATAAGGCATCAAGAAAGTTCTGGAGGATAACTGCTGAATCACAGATGAACATTAGAAAAAATCGTGAGCGGTAATAGCTATCATATTGAGGTAATTTAGAACGACAAAGCAGGGGCTGAGATTTTTCCCTTCTCTGTATTTATGATGTAAGGTAAATTTATTGTAACTGCTTTTCCACTCATTAGAGTTTATCTCCTTTAAAATCCATACAACCTAATTACTGCTAATTATATTCTTAAAATATAAATGGAACCTTCAAATAGTTTACCTAAGAGAATTTTATAAAATAAGCTTTTTCTCCTTTGCTTGTTAAGGATGTAGGGATAACTACACAGGCGTCCTGACACAGACGGACTGCTTCCTAAGTGAATGCTGTACTGCAAAGGTAACACTGGGAACGCTATCTCCGCCAGCCTGTGAGCTAATCAAATCAGACCTGACGTACTACCATTGATGCTAGAGCCTACAGAAACTTCCTCCAGAAGCTTGATTAAATTTCTGATATCATCCTCCCTGAAAGCTTTTTTCTCATAGTGCTGATTCTAATCAAGATAAGCAAACTTTAAAGATTAGTGAAAAGATTTACACCCTTTTTAAAGCGTTTCTTTTACCCACTAAAGTAAATGTAGAACTAGAAAAACTAGAGCATCTCAAATTTTCTAATATCTAACAAAAATTCTGTAGTCCCAACAGAGTGAAAAATCAAAGAAGGGAAAAATCTCACAGCTTTGCACTGGACTAGTTGAATATATGCACCTCATTACACATAAAAATGGCAACAGCTTTCTAATTTTAAAGCAGGCTTTGGAAAACAAAATACCACAGTGCCCTCTGCTGTCACTTAAAGAAATCAAAAGATCTTAAACTCTAGTTTTTAATTTTCTGAAACCATACATTTAATACAACTTATAAAGAGAAGAAAGCAGTGGACGATGCCTGAAGTGCTTGGACCCCTGCACCCACAGAGAGACCTGAAAGAAGCTCCTGGCTCCTGGCCATCTGGGGAGTGAACCAGCAGATGGAAGATCTCCGTCTCTTTCCATCTCTCTGTAACTCTGCCTTTCAAATAAATAAAAATAAGTCTGAGAGAGATGGGGGAGGGAGAGGGGGAGAGAGAGAAAGAGAGAAATACCTTTATGCTGTTTATATAGTATTACAGCAAACATTCCTCTCCTAAATAGAAAAAAAGAAGGTAACATCACCCATGTCTAGTTGCTCCAGGCATAAATAACAATGATATCCTCCAAAACTGTTTTTCGCCTTAGATTCTTTTAACTCACAACTGAGTTCAGGAATGGGAGGAGTACAGACAGATAATCCCATCTGTAGTTGAGTTTCAGAGACCTCTGCCCCAGAAGGCATGCCTACAGAAAGGGAAATTACCAAGTTCCTTTGACCTGTGGATTCACATTTATACAACTGCCAGCCATAAACCTCACCCCAACAATAAAAAAAAAAAAAACTCAGTTAATTGATAGTAACAGATAAATCTATTTTGATGCAAAAAATTGAAGGTCATGCATACTAACTACATTCAAAATCATGGAAATTTCATATTCAAAAAAAAAAACCAGTATAGGAATGGATTCGAACTTTTCTGCAACCAAGATAAGCTTACTTTTTAATTCCACATTTCTACGAACTTCTTGAGTATCCTAGCATATCCGTGTTTTTTTTTTTAAGATTTGTTTATTTATTTGAAAGGCAGCGATACAGAGAGAGAAGGAGGGAGAGGGAGAGAGGAAGAGAGGGGAAGAGAGGGGAAGAGAGAGAGAGAGAGAGAGAGAGAGAGAGAGAGACTTCCATCCACTGGTTCACTTCCCAAATGGCCACAACTGCGGGAGCCGGGCCAGGCCGAAGCCAGAGTCAGGAGCTTCTTCCAGGTCTCCCACACGGGTGCAGGGGCCCAAGCACTTGGGCCATCTTCTACTGCTTTCCCAGGCCATCAGCAAGGACCTAAATCAGAGGTGAAGCCATGAACTGGCTCCCATATGGGACGCCAGCATTACAGGTAGAGTCTACACCACTACGCAGGCCCCTGTATTGTGCTTTGGAAACAAAAACACGACAGTGAGGCTCCAACAAGCTCACACTACTTAGCACAACTTTTTTTTCTCATTTGAGAGGTAGAGAGCAGACGCACAGATCGCCCACTTGCTGATTCACTTCCCGAATGCCTTCATTAGCCAGAGCAGAAGCTGAAGCTGGAAACCAGGAACACAGGTCTCCTATGTAAGTGGCGGAACTCAATGTCTTGCCCATCACTTCTTCCTCTCCGAGTCTGCACTGCAGGTAGCTGAAGTAAAGGCCAGAGCCAGGAATCAAATGCAGACAGTCTGATAGGGGACATGGGTGCCTTAAACCACTAGGCTGAATGTCTGCTCCTGCTAAGACATGTTTAGTCTACCTCTTCCCTCTTAATGCTTATTTTTGTGTATGTTTTATGATGTACATCATACATGTATTGGTATATAATAAATGTATGTAATTTTAGACATGTATGTATACCTAGCAGAAATCCATCCTTTTTGTTATCAACCATAATATACAATCACAATGATTCCTACGACTGGCCTCCTTCTTCCTAAAGGATCCCTAAGTAAGAACACTATCAGTGACAATTCTTTTAACCACAGAAGCCTTCAGAGAGCGCAGGTGCCTGCGGAACGAAAGCCTTGCGTCGAGAGCGAGCCGCGCAGGAGCACAGCAGATTACAAAGTCCCCACAAGAGCTGCAAGGGGAGAGTGACAGCCAACTGACACCAAGATCTCACCATGATCTCACATTCAGTTCTTTTCCTTTTCTAGAAGGATAAAAACATAAAAAATAGCAAGCCACCTCGTTAGCAGTATATTAATCACTCTTCTGCTAAGTCTTGCTTCATACTTTGATTATGTGTCTTAAATATATTACTTAAACATGTTTTCCCTCACACTAAATTCACTATCAACTCTAAGTGAAACAATTTCTTAGTCATTTTCATATGACCCCAGCTGTGTACCGACACGGTATTGGACAGTGAATAAAAAACGAATGAATGAATCAAGAACATGCACATGATTTATCAGATGAACCTCCAAGGCCATGTGTCACAGATTCCACCTCCATGCATTTCCATCCTCAGAAGCAAGGAGTCCAAAGTCAAAGTAGAGATATTTCACAGAGAATAACAAAGAAGATCATGTTTCTAGGAAGCATTTTCATTTTGTTCACTCTTTTTTTTTTTTTTGACAGGCAGAGTGGACAGTGAGAGAGACAGAGAGAAAGGTCTTCCTTTGCTGTTGGTTCACCCTCCAATGGCCGCCGCGGCCAGCACACTGCGGCCGGCGCACCGCACTGATCCGATGGCAGGAGCCAGGTACTTATCCTGGTCTCCTATGGGGTGCAGGGCCCAAGGACTTGGGCCATCCTCCACTGCACTCCCTGGCCACAGCAGAGAGCTGGCCTGGAAGAGGGGCAACCGGGACAGAATCCGGCGCCCCAACCGCGACTAGAACCCAGTGTGCCAGCGCTGCAAGGCGGAAGATTAGCCTATTGAGCTGCGGCACCGGCCTTGTTTACTCTTTCATCCCTTCCTTTATCTAAAAACTATCTATAGTTAAAATACAGGTTTCTACATAGATGACTTACTGAGTATTTCTAATTTTATATAAACGTACATTTCTCCAGAAGAGTACAAAAGGAACTGAAAATTTAATTTTCCTAACTATGAATGAAAGAAAACATATTAAGGTTTAGGCTAGTGGTGCATTACTACATAAGGGAATACAATACTACTGTGAATAAGATGTTGATTTTGATGCCCACCCCAAAAAGAAGTTGTGATCAATGCAGTATTTACATAGAGCTAATAAGTGACTATTACTGAAAGTCTCAAGAAGACAAAGTCTCCATCATGAGGCAGTTTATTTATGATGACCTGCAGCATTAACAATGTAGAATTATTAACTTGCCCACAACCTCTAAATCTAGAAAAATCACCCTGGAGCCGGCACTGTGGCGCAGCAGGTTAACGCCCTGGCCTGAACCGCCAGCATCCCATATAGGCACCAGTTCAAGACCTGGCTGCTCCACTTCCTATCCAGTTCTCTACTATGGCCTGGGAAAGCAGTAGAAGATGGCCCAAGTCCTTGGGCCCCTGCACCCGCGTGGGAGACCCGGAAGAAGCTCCTGGCTCCTGGCTTCGCATCAGCACAGCTCTGGCCATTATGGCCAATTGGAGAGTGAACCAACGGATGGAAGACACCCCCCCTCCCCACCTCTCCTCTCTGTGTAACTCTTTCAAATAAAATAAATAAATCTTAAAAAAAAAAAAAAGAAAGAAAAATCACCCTAACAGCAAAGAAATCAGATAACTGCAAAACAGAAAATTTTATAAACACTACTAATGAGAAGATAGGAAAAACAAAAATGAGGAAAACAAGGAGAGAAATTAAGATGAGGAAAAGATAAAGGAGAATTTGAAATTTACAGCACACTACACTAAACACTTTAATTCTCAGAAAATCTCAAAGGAAGTTGTAATATTGTCATAATTCACAGAGGAAAAAACTGACTTAGCGGGTTAAAGTAACTTCACCAAGGAAAGCAGAGGATGGCCAGCACAGTGTAGTGGCTTAAGCATCCACCTACATCGCCAGCATCCCACATGGGTGCCAGTTCGAGTTCCACTTGCTCCACTTCCAATCCAGCTCCCTGCTATGGTCTGGGAAAGCAGAAGATGGCCCAAGTGCTTGGGCCCTTCACCCATGTGGGAGACCCAGAAGAAGCTTCTGGCTCCTGACCTCGGATTGCCCCAGCTTCAGCCATCATGGTCATTTGGGGAGTAAACCAGCTGATAAAAGACCTCTTTTCTAGGCCAGCGCCGCAGCTCAATAGGCTAATCCTCCGCCTTGCGGCGCCGACACACCGGGTTCTAGTCCTGGTCGGGGTGCCAGATTCTGTCCCGGTTGCCCCTCTTCCAGGCCAGCTCTCTGCTGTGGCCCGGGAGTGCAGTGGAGGATGGCCCAAGTGCTTGGGCCCTGCACCCCATGGGAGACCAGGAGAAGCACCTGGCTCCTGCCTTCGGATCAGCGCAGTGCGCTGGCCACAGCACACCGGCCGTGGCGGCCATTGGAGGGTGAACCAACGGTAAAGGAAGACCTTTCTCTCTCTCTCTCACTGTCCACTCTGCCTGTAAAAAAAAAAAAAAAAAAAGACCTCTTTTCTGTAACTCTGCATGTCAAGTTAATAAATAAATCTTTGGGAAAAGAGAAAGAGCAACCAGAGCTGAGGCGAGAATACAGTTCTAATTCAAACACTATGCCTCTAATGTGTCTGAGAAGACAGCAGATGGTGAGTACTGGAGTACATTTGTCTCTGCCACCAACATCAGAGTCCTAGATACAGTTCCAGGCTCCCAACTTTGGCTTTGGTCTAGCCTAGCCATGGGTGTTGTAGGTATTTGGGGAGTGAAATATCAGAGGGAAGATATCTTTCTCTCCCGCTCTTTCCCCACCTTGCAAATAAATTAAATTTTTCTTTAAAAAAGTACAGTTAATCAATATATAATTGATTCCACTTAAGCGTTCACTGTCCAGTGAAGTTTTGATGCATAATTCCAAGTAGTTGTCGTAGGCCCCAGAAGGCCTAGCACTAAAATTAAAACATCTGAGGATGAACACACCTTCTGTGACCAGAAGAGGTCAATGCCAAACCATTCACAAAATTTTACAGTATAAAACAGCTAAAAGAAACTAAGGGTATGGAGTTACTGATACCAGAAGAAATATGAGGCAGCCAACCATAGAAAGCTAACAAAATATTAAAGAAAACTGACAGGCAGGAGTCAAACTTGAAAGAGAGCTAGATGGACAAGAAATGGCTTCATGCAAAACATGGTATTTGGGGTAGACCTTGAAAGAGTGTAGGATTTCAGGGCACTGTGGCGTAGCAAGTAAAGCCGCCAGCTGTAGTGCTGCCATCCCATAAGGTGCCAGTTTCAGTCCCAGCTGCTCTACTTCTAATCCAGCTCTCTACTACGGCCTCGGAAAGCAGCAGAGGATGGCTCAACTCCTTGGTCCCTGCACCTGCATGGGAGAACCAGAGGAAGCTCCTGGCTCCTGGCTTCAGATCAGCACAGCTCCAGCCATTGCAGCCATCCGGGGAGTGAACCAGCAGATCAAAGACCTCTCTTTCTCTGACTCTGCCTCTCTGTAGCTCAGCCTTTGAAACAAATAAATAAGTCTTAAAAAAAAAAAAAAAGTGTACAATCTCAAACAGCAGAGACAAGTGAAAGGCTTGTCTTAGAACAGAACACATGGGGCCAGCATGTGGTGCAGCAGGTTAGGCTACAGCCTGCGACGCCAGCATGCCACATGGGCAGCAGTTCAAGATCCAGCTGGCCCTACTTGCAATCCAGCTTCCCGCTAAGGCACCTGGGAAAGCAGTAGAAGATGGTCCAAGTGTTTGGGCTCTTACCACCCACATGGGACAGAGTTCCTGGCTCTTGGCTTCTGCCTGGCCCACCCTAGTGGTTGCAGCCACTGGGGAAGTGAACCAGTGGATGAAAGATATCCCTCTCTCTCTTTCTCTCTCTCTGTCTCTCTCTCTCTTTTCTCTCCATAACTCTTTCAAGTAAGTAAATCTTTTTAAATAATAACAATAACAACAGAACACAGCCACAGAGCCAAACATAAACTCCATGTGTTTTCAGGGAGCAGCCTGGAACAGCTGGAGACGGGGATCTGCAAAGTAAAGGAACAGGTGAGCCAAATACTGACCGGGAGGACTTCGGGTGCTGTCAAGAGTCTGCACTCCTTTCTTTATCAAAAATACAAGCATGGAAGGTGTCCAGGAAAGGAATCAAATGAGAAGGACCAGATGTTTATAATGCACTTTGTTGAAAGGGAATTGGATGGATGACAAAATAGAGGTTGGAAAACTACTTCAATTAGTATAGGACTAAAATCTCATGGCAGAGCAATGGTGTGAGACAAACCAGGTAAGAACAGTTTAAGTACCACCTCCCCTGTGATGCACCAAGCAGTGGGCCCCCCAACTCTGTGCTCCCAAACCATATTATTCATGTTATATTGCAATTACTGGCTTATGTGTGTTTCTCCACTTAAAATTCTTCGTGGTAACTGCCAAGTTTCATTCATTTTTAATATCTCCAGTACACTGCTTGCTAAAAGGAGACATATAACAAACGTTTCCAGAATAAAACATCTGAGATGTGTTTACTCAGTAGTGAGATGTGACGGCAGAACGAGACTGCTTCCAAATCATGCTTTGTATAAGGCCAGAGTGACAAACGGCACCATTCAGACTAAAAGCCACGCTGTCTGCTTCCTCCGCAAGAAGAGGCATACTGACCTGGTCAAGGCCATCCAGATTCCATAACACAGACTGGGCTACACTTGCTAGAGGCTGAAGTAATCAGTGGTGACAGATCCAATATGAAGAGAGGCCTCCTGTGTTCTACTTGTTCCCTTCAGATGACGAGATGATCCTGGGAACAGCCCTGACAGTGCCCTCACACTTTTTCATTCTGGGCTCAGGGACGATCTCTGAGATCTTTGCTGGTAACATCTGGACATGATAAGAAGGAAATGTCCTCACTTAAGCAATCGAGGCTAGATGGCATGCTCTGAACCAGCTTTCTAGAAAGCTCTGCATGAGAATTACAGGCCCAAGCCACACCAACAACACAGCACCTTGTGTCGGGGTCTGATATTTTATGCTATCCCATCAGCAGGTAATACACTAATTTGTTTCATGGATGTTAGCAGAAGATTAAAGGCAAAGTACTTTATTATTCATGTTACCAATAAGCTGCCCAAATGTCTACATCAGTTCTCCCCTGATCTACAAGCAGCCCAGCAGACTATCAGTGGATTGTGTAACAGGACAGAAACAATGTGCATGGGAAATCACTGCCTATATAGGAAGTAGTTAGCAAGTCTGCTCTCTGCTGGGATAAAGGTATCACTTCTCAAAGTTGCTTAATACAAACACATAATGCTCAAAACAAACACAACCAAGAGAGAGTCCAGGAAAGAACAGTCAAGACCTTGAACTCTGAGCACAGAGATATGTACAAGTGTTAGAGACTACAGTGGGTTCAACAGTGTCACCTGCATCACCAGCATCCCATTTGAGCACAAGTTTGAGTCCTGGCTGATCCACTTTCAACCCAGCTCGCTGTTAATGCACCTGGGAAAGCAGTGGAGGATGGTCCAAGTACTTGGGCCCCTACCACCCAAGTGGGAGACCTGGAGGGAGTTCCAGGCTCCTGGCTTCAGCGTGGGCCAGCCCTGACCAGTGCAGCCACTTGGAGAGTGACCCAGCAGACAGATGATCGATCAATCTTTCTCTCTCTCTCTCTCACTTTCTCCCTCCCTCCCTCCCTCTCCCTCTCTACATATAACTCTGCCTTTTGAATAAATATTTCTTTTTTAAAAATGTCACCTAGACTGGCACCATTGCTCACTAGGCTAATCCTCCGCCTGCGGTGCCAGAATCCCGGGTTCTAGTTCTAGTTCTAGTTGGGGCACCGGATTCTGTCCCGGTTGCTCCTCCTCCAGTCCAGCTCTCTGCTGTGACCTGGGAAGGCAGTGGAAGATGGCCCAGGTGCTTGGGCCTTGCACCCACATGGGAGACCAGGAGGAAGCACCTGGCTCCTGGCTTCGGATCGGCACAGCGCGCCAGCCATAGTGGCCATTTAGGGGGTGAACCAACGGAAGGAAGACCTTTCTGTCTCTCTAACTCTGCCTGTCAAAAAAAAAAAAAAATGTCACTCAGAGAGGTCATAACTGTACCTATGACCTTATTTGGAAAGCACGTCTTTGCAGATATGATCAAGTTAAGGTTGTTAGGATGAGATCATCTGAATTGAGAGTGATTTCTATCCAATGACTGCTATCTGTGTAGGAAGGGGGAGAAGGAGGAGACTTCTGACAGAGGGGAAGGCCATGTGAAGACAGAGACACAGCTTGGAATGGAAGTCTACGCATCGAGAGCAACCAGCACTCAACAGAAGTTAACAAAGGCTGGAACTGATTCTTCCTCTGAGATTCCTCAGGAAATCAGCCCTACTGATGCTTGGTTTTGGGTTACTGACCTCCAGAACTGCGAGAGATTAAATTTCTGGTGTTTCAGCCACTGACTTGCAGTCATTTCTAATGGCAGCACTAGCAAAGTTACAGAAGACCCAGAAATGGTAATTTCCCAACACCTTGTTCCTCACCCTCCACTGTGCGTTACACATACTAGGTCACCTCCCGGGAAACAAAGAGATGTCAGCTACTGTGTGGGGGCAGTCACTGGCATTCCTTGGTACCCTGGCCAGAAATCTTAATCCTATGCTAGTACTATCAAAATCCCCAATGTCTCCTGACATCTCTAACGATTTCCCAAATAGTGGGATTTAGCTATTTTCTCTACCATTCTGGCAAATTTACAAGAGCAAACCTCAAAACAGGACTATAAAATGTTCAAGTTTAAAAAGCAATGTATATGAGGCTGATGCTGTAATACAGCAGGTTAAGCCACTGCTTGTGATGCTGGAAACCCATGTCAGAGTGCCAGATCACGTGTCAGCTCCTCTGCTTCAAATCCAGCTTCCTACCAGTGCACCTGGGAAAGCAGAAAAAGGTGGCCCAAGTGCTTGGGTCCCTGCCACCCACATGGGAGTCCAGGATGGAGCTTCCAGCTCTTGGCTTTGGCCTGGTCCAGCCTTGACTGTCACGGCAATTTGGAGAATGAACCAGTAAATGTAGGTTCTTTCTCTCTCTGTGCCTCCCTTTCTCTCTGACGTTCCACCTTTCAAATAAACAAATCTTTTTTTTTTTTTTAAAAAAAGGACAGTTATCTGGTATATGTGGGTGGGTGGTAGCTGTCATGAGGGCTTATAAGGGATTTCCATATGTGCCTTTACATATTTTTGTAATGTGTGACTTTCTTCTACTCAGCATACACCTCTTCTTATAAAACAAAAATTTAAGAAGCATTAACTGGATGCCAACTAAATGCTTCTCCAACAATCTGTGAGTTCCAAACCTTCTCACCAAAAAGATGTTTAACATTTTCTTATGATCATACTCAGGCAAATTAGCTGGTAACATACTACAATGCCAGTCTTATCCTTTTAGTACTATATTATGTAAGACAAAGTCAAAAATAATTGTGGAAGGCAAAGTTGACCAGGAGCTATACCAAACTTAATTAAATAGAAGTAATCACCATTAGAATCTATCTCCTAGTATGCTGTTTTCCTTAATAGTTCTCCAGAATTACAAAATAAAAATCAATATGTAACAGGGGTGTGGATTAGCAATTTTGAAACACCTCTGTATATATACTATGGTTGAACAACTAAGTATATATGTTACAGATAAAGAGTTTCCTTTCTCACTGTTAAAGCAACAAATTACAAGTAAAGAAAGGAAGTGATATTAGATGGAACTTAGGATTTCTTAGTTCACACACACATAAAGAGAGAATCAGAACTAAATACAGATATAGTTATAAGCATGGATCAGTGTGTCCACACAAATATGTGAGCTCTGTCCACTGATAGGATGGACACCTCACAACAATACCACCACCTAGCATCCAGATCCTGGCTCCTTATAAAAGTGGCCAATTCTAGCATTGGGTCAGGGAAAGTGTAAAATCAGGCTGTTCCATCTTAAAGTGCCAGAAAATTCTAAAAAGGATTACCATGTCAGAAGCGTCTAGGGCTCAGCTTCAAAGAGCTTCCAGGGGCCAGTGCTGTGGGACAGTGGGTTAACGCCCTGGCCTGAAGCGCCGGCATCCCCTGTGGGTGCTGGTTCTAGTCCAGGCTGCTCCTCTTCCGATCCAGCTCTCTGCTATGGCCTGGGAAAGCAGTAGAAGATGGCCCAAGTCCTTGGGCCCCTGCACCCACGTGGGAGACGCGGAAGAAGCTCCTGGCTCCTGGCTTCAGATAGGCGCAGCGCCGGCCATTGCAGCCATTTGGGGAGTGAACCAGCAGATGGAAGAACACTCTCTCTATGTCTCTACCTCTCTCTGTAACTCTGTCTTTTAAATAAGTAAAATAAATCTTTTTTTAAAAAAAAGAGCTTCCAATGGTCCAACATAATAATTTGAGCAAAAGATGAATTATAGTCCATTAATAAAATATCAATAATTCCTTATATGTTAAATCAACAGGAGTCACTGTACACTTGCTCCCCATGTAGGATCTCTGTCCTTAATGTGCTGTACCATGCAAATTAACAGTATAACTAGTATTCAAACAGTACTTTATACTTTGTGTATCTGTGTGGTTGCAAACTGTTGAAATCTTAATATATACCAAGTTGATCTTCTATAAATAGATAATTGAAAATGAATTTTGATGAAGAATGGGATGGGAGAGGGAGTGGGAGATGGAATGGTTGTGGGAGAGAGGAAGGTTATGGGGGAGAAAAGCCGCTATAATCCAAAAGTTGCGGTTTCAAAATTTATATTTATTAAATTAAAATTTAAAAAAAAATAATTGCTTATAGATATAAGTAAAAAATTGAATAAATAAATAAATGTGGAGAAGAAGTAGCTCTTCCATTTAGAAAAATTCCAATCAATTAGTATGGAAAGAATGAGGGAAACAAAAAATCACTATTAGAAAACCATAACAATAGCTGTTGCAGGCAAGATCCACCAATCAATATAAAAACTAGCGGCCAAGAACTTAGGGAGAAACAGAAAATGTGCGAAGTCTCAAAGTAACGTCTCCCAAGATATTTATCAATTGCAAAGGGGAAACTTTCACCAAATGATCAGGATTAATCTCACCAAGAATAAGATGTACTAATATAGTATGCTAGGCCGACGCCGCAGCTCACTAGGCTAATCCTCCGCCTTGTGGCGCAGGCACACCGGGTTCTAGTCCCCGTCAGGGCGCCAGATTCTGTCCCGGTTGCCCCTCTTCCAGGCCAGCTCTCTGCTGTGGCCAGGGAGTGCAGTGGAGGATGGCCCAAGTGCTTGGGCTCTGCACCCCATGGGAGACCAGGATAAGTACCTGGCTCTTGCCATCGGATCAGCGCGGTGCACCGGCCACAGCGCACCAGCCGCGGCGGCCACTGGAAGGTGAACCAATGGCAAAAAAGGAAGACCTTTCTCCTCTCTGTCTCTCTCACTGTCCACTCTGCCTGTCAAAAAAAAAAAAAAAAAAAAAAAAAAAAAGAATTCACCCTACAAAGGGTGAGTGCAGAGTGAGTGATTCAGGAAAGAAATCACTCTCCTATGGCAGGGCGAAGCTGCACTTAAATACCACAAGATCTCATTAAGCTGACTCTGAAGACAGTGCCATGACATTCACCCCAAGAGCAATTATAATGAGGTAAGTTTATTTACAAGATCAAATGAAAGCTCCTAAAGATAAATATTAATCGTTACCTTGCATAAGTTAATTATACTTCCCATACTAATGGTTTTCATGCATATTAACATTTGATCACGTTATATTCCTGATACAGATAACAAAAGGAATTCAAGTGCCTTGCCCAATGTCACACAGTTGACTAGTGAAAAAGCTGGTAAAACTTTCACAGCTATTATACCATAGAACAATGTCTTAGTATATGCTCTAGTAGTATAATTTCTAAAATTTTAAATATAAATATAACTACAATAAAAATGTCTGAAGCTCAAAAAAAGCAAGCTTTCTATATTAACTAGAATTTATTTATTTCATAAACCATGGAAAGCCATTCTGAGGTTCCTAAAAATAAATCCAGCTAACTTTTATTGAGCATTTATTATACCAAGTTCTAAGAACTTACCCATATTAGGTTACTTGATCCTCTTAAGAACACTGTGAGGTAGACACCTATTATTATCTGTTTTACAGTTGGTGAAATTCAGTTCACAGATGTTCAGTAACTGCTGCAGGTCCTAAAGACAGTGCATAAACCCAGGCAGTCTAACTTTGGAACCTTTCATTCAATCAGTCTGCCGAAAGGTCTTAAATGGAAACTACTTCAAAAAAGATTAGCAAATGGACAAGAAGCACATAAAAAGATGTTTAGCATCATTAGTCTTTAGGAAAATGCAAGTCAAAACCACAATGAGTCACCATTTCACACCTACGAGGATGGCTATAATATTTTAAAAAAAAATTCTTTTTTTTTTTGACAGGCAGAGTTAGAGAGAGAGAGAGAGACAGAGAGAAAGGTCTTCCTTCCGTTGGTTCACCGCACAAATGGCCACTACAGCTGGTGTGCTACACCAATCCAAAGCCAGGAGCCAGGTGCTTCTCCTGGTCTCCCATGCGGGTGCAGGGCCCAAGCACTTGGGCCATCCTCCACTGCCTTCCCGGGCCACAGCAGAGAGCCGGACTGGAAGAGGAGCAACCGGGACAGAACCGAGCCCCAACCGGGACTAGAACCTGGAGTGCCGACGCCGTAGGCGGAGGATTAGCCTAGTGAGTCGCGATGGCTATAATTTAAAAAGAAAAAAAAAGAATAATTATAAGAGTTGGCAAGGATGCAAACGAACAAAATACCTCATAATTGCTGTTGAGAATGTAAAATGGCACACCTACTATGGAAAACAATTTGACAATTCCTCAAAAAGTTAAACACAGTCAACATGTGATACAGCAATTCCACTCCCAGGAACACATTCAAGGGAAATGAATGTGGGATCCAGAACAGATATCTGCACACCAGCGTTCACAGCCCATTAGTCACAAGAGCCGTAGTAAACACACCATTCAGGCATTAAAGAATGCAGTTCTGACACATGCTACAATAGGGATGGACTTTGAAAACCTTATGTTGAATAAAATACGCCAATGAGCTTGCACAGGGATATGTCAGTTAGTTTTCCACATGTATTATGAATGAAACACTTCGAAGAATACACATATTTTTATTCTACTAGGGAAAAAAAAAAACAGTAATTCGTAATTTTCTCATGGGAACGTGATACCTCTGATACATACAAAAAGGTAAAGTCAGGGCCAGCATTTTGGTGAAGCAGGTAAAGACACTGCCTGTGATTCTGTCATCCCATATGGACCCCAGGTTTGGGTCCTGGCTGCTCCATTTGCAATCCAACTCCATGCTAATGGCCTGGGAAGAGTAGCCAACGATGGCCCAAGTGTTGGAGCCCCGCCAACCACATGAGACATGGACGAAGCTTCTAGCTCCTGGTTTCAGCCTGGCTCAGTGCAACCACTGCAGCCATCCGGGGAGTGAACAAGCGCATGGAAGATCTCTCTCTCTCTCTCTCTCTCTCTCTCTCTGTAACTCTTTCAAACAATCTTTTAAAAATATTTTAAGTTTCAGAATACCTAAATTTTTACTATAAAACTTACTACCAATAATCTACTTGATTTATACTCACCAAAATAGTTTGTTTTCTAATTCTGAGTGCTGATACCAATTCAACAACTCTAATTATTCTAAACTGCTTACCGTGGCAATTAGCATTTTTCACTTTTTTAGTACCAAACTTGCCAAGCAATGACCTCACTACTCAGTCAGACCAACAAATGGACAAATATTGTATGACTGCACTTACATGGGGTATCTGAAACAGGTAAATTCATAGAAACTGAAAGTGAGACAGAGGTTGCCAGAAGATGAGGAAATGGGGAATAAGAAGTTACTGTGTCATGGGGCAGAGTTTACATGGGAATGGTAAAAAGTTTTGGGTACAGACAGTGATGCTAGCTACATAATACTACTGTTTAATGTCACAAACTGCACACTTACCAAATGGTTAATATGATAAATGCTATATTTATTTACCATAATTTAGGGGGGAAAAAAGATTATCCTGTCATATAACTTGTCTACATAAACAGATCAGAGCATCTCTAAGATTTATTTATTTATTTGGTTGATTTTTTATAAGGCAGAGAGACAGAGAGTGACACGGAAGGGAAGGGAGGGAAAGAGAGAAAGAGATCTTCCATCTGCTATTTCACTCCAATGGCCACCGCGGCCAGAGCTGGCCCAGGCTGAAACAAGGAGTCAGGAACTTCATCCTGGTATCCCACATAAGTAGCAGCGGTCCAATTACTTGGGCCGTCGTCCACTGCCTCCCCCAGAACATTAGCAGGGAGCTGGATCAGAAGCAGAGCAGCTGGGACACACACCAGCACGGTGACATGGGATTCTGGTCCACACCGCTGGCCCCCAGACCACAGCACTCCTATCAGGGCAACCCCTCTAACCTCTGTGAGACCAACAGGCTTCCTGCACCTTGTTTTCATGGCTTCTCCTTGAGGGGTCCTAGAACTTTGCTTCACTGCTCCCTCTTCGCCCCACTAGACTTCAAACCAGAAAAACAAAAGCAAGCAAGCACACTAACAAAAACTTAACTGAGAAAACAGAAATTACGGGCCGGCACCGTGGCTCACTTGGTTAATCCTCCACCTGTGGCGCTGGTATCCCTTATGGACACCGGGTTCTAGTCCCAGTTGCTCCTCTTCCAGGACAGCTCTCTGCTGTGGCCTGGGAGTGCAGTGGAGGATGGCCCAAGTGCTTGGGCCACCACACCTGCATGGAAGACCAGGAGAAGCACCTGGCTCCTGGCTTCGGATCGGCACAGCGCCAGCCATAGCGGCCATTTGGGGAGTGAACCAACAGAAGGAAGACCTTTCT
This sequence comes from Oryctolagus cuniculus, assembly GCF_964237555.1. Lineage (NCBI taxonomy): Eukaryota > Metazoa > Chordata > Mammalia > Lagomorpha > Leporidae > Oryctolagus > Oryctolagus cuniculus. The sequence goes on from NC_091437.1 coordinate 8,920,185, forward strand.
CTCTGTCTCTCTCACTGTCTATAACTCTACCGTCAAATAAAAAATAAAAAATAAAAAAAAAAAAACAGAAATTACTATGACTAATGTCTTCAAATCTGTCTTCCAAAAGAAAAGTAAGGAGGCACCAACAGAATCTGATCATGGGCAGAGAAAGAATTCGAGAGACACAGGCTTGACCTTGACTTTAAAAAGGACAAAATTTGAGGTTTTTAAGGCATTCGGATCTGGCTAAAAAGCCCACGGGAGCATTTCAGGCATGGAAAGCCAAGACAGTGTGGCAAAAAATGGTCTACATGAAGGAGCTATGCGAGATCCCAGTGGAAAGAAGGGGCCATCAAAGAAGGAGGTACTTTTCTCTGAAGGGAGAAGAGAACTTCCACTCTGCTTACAGCCCTGTCTATAAATACTGACAGAGTTTGTGGACTCGAAAAGCTTCCACAGCCTTAGCAGCCCATGACAAGGGCGTCGGGTGATTACTGACGTCATAAATAAGAGTGTCAATTGTTAAATCAACAACAGGAGTCACTGTGCACTTGCTCCCTTTGTAGGACCTCTGTCTTTGATGAGTTGTACTATGAGAATTAATGGTAAAACTGGTCTTCAAACAGTACTTTATACTTTGTGTATCTGTGTGGGTACAAATTGTTGAAATCTTTACTAAGTACAGAGCTGATCTTCTGTATATAAAGATAATTAAAAGTGAATCTTAATGAAGAATGGGATGGGAGAGGAGTAGGAGGTAGGACAGGAGTAGGGGTGCGAGGGCAGGTATGGGGGGAAGAACCACTATATTCCTATAGCTGTACCTACAAAATCTGTGTTTACTAAATAAAAGCTTTCAAAAAACACTGAAGTTGGCACTGTGATGCAGCAGGTTTAAGCCTGCAACATCAGCATCCCATTTGGGCACCAGTTTGAATTCCAGCTGCTCCACTTCCTATCAAGCTCCCTGCTAATGCACCCGGGAAAACAGGAGAAGACAGCTCACGTACTCTCGGGTCCCAGACATCCATGTGGGAGACAAGTATGGAGTTTCCAAGCTCCGGGCTTCAGTCTGGCCCAGCCCGACTGTCACAGCCTTTTGGGGAGTGAACCAGATGGAAGATCTCTCTTTGTCTCTCTTCCACTCTATCTGTAACTCTGCCTTTCAAATAAATAATTAAAATCTTTTTCATTAAAACTTGACCATCTATGGATCAGAAGAAAGCAAAGAAACACCTCACTGAAAACACTTCGTACACACAGTGGGAAAACAAAGGCAGGCAGTCTGTTCAACAGGTGTACTTTCTTCTTATATGGAGGCCCAGTACACCTGAGAACCAAAGCAGCTCTGCCTACCAGTCACCAACTTTGACGATCTGTAGAGGGAATAACACTATTTAAATCACAAGGTTGTCTTGCGTATTAAATTAAAATGTGCATGTAAAAGCACTTTGTAACTTTTTAAATGATACCAAATTTTAAACTAGACTATTTCTGACTATATTCTCTAACTACATAAGCAGTAATATAACTATGAATTATTAATTTGGGGCAAATGAACTTAAGGAATTAATGTGCTTTGATGCTCTTTGAAGAAAACTATCCATCAGAGGTAATAACATAATTCTTATTTGGGGGGGAATAAATCAAACATTTAGAAAGCTCTAACGTGGTTTTCAAAATTGGTCACTCCTCTTTGGAGACTTCATTAAGATTAAGGGAAAAAATTCCCTCTTGACATATATCATCTTTGCTCATCTTTGAACATACAATTAGCCTGCACAGTAATTTGTAAATCAGTTAGCTTCCCACATATATTATGAATGAACTACTTCAAAGAATAATATATTTTCTTTACCAACAGGAAAGAACAAATTAGCTTAAGAATTTTCTTTTGGGAATATGATGTTTGATACGTACAAAAAGTTAAACTTTCAGAATACCTAAATTCTTACCCTAAAAATTACCAAAATCAACTTGATTTTATATTTACCATAGTAGGTGGCTTTATAATTGTTGATACTAATTCTACAGTTTCAATCATTCTAAACTATGTTCATTCAGAATTACCATTTTTCACTTTCTCCTATCAAACCTGCCAAGTGATTCCACCCGCTGCTCAGTCACACCAACCACAGGGATGTGAGTGAGACAGACCCAGGATCAAAGCACACATGAGTTAAGCAGGATGACTGGGAGCCACAGTCCCTGGACGATCACATCCACCGTACACAGAGTACAGCCAACACCCAGCCCAGCGGCCACTGCTCAGGAAGCCTCGCCCTGAGCAGCCAGATGTTTCCACTCTCACAGAAGCCAGGAGTCCGGGCTTTTATATACAAGTGGTGGTCTCCAATTGTTAGCAACCAATTTAAAAGCCGGTAAATACAGTTCAGAACAAAACCTGTGTTTGCGACTCCTACATTCTGAACACTGCTTCCTTACCCACTCCCTCTCCCTAGGTCTCCAATGACTTCATCCCCATCACTTCCTTCTCCAGAACATAGCCCTGCTTAAACAGCAAGAGAGGTGAAGATGCGTGGCACAAACACGCTGCGGAAAACACTATCGCTAACTTTGACAATAGAAAGCCAGAGCTTCCCTTGCAGCCTTGGGGACTGCACCCCAGCTGGTGACTAACCCACAGCACACAGTCCTAAGCCTTCTTCAGCAGGGAGCAGACGCTCCGGAGCCAAGTGGGCTGGACTGAAGACCCACCTCTGCACTCGCCCATGACTTCCACATCCTCGTTATTCAAAAGTGAAGAGTATCATCACTTCTAGAAAGTTGTTAGAAGAAATTAGCAAAATACATTTATAAAATAACTAGGCCAGAGTCGCCACTGTGGCACAGACGGTGAAGACGCAACCCGCAACGCCAGCAGCCCACATGAGCACCCGCTTGAGTTCCGCTGCTCCACTTCTAACCCGGCTCTCTGCTGATGTGCCTGGCAAAGCAGCAGAATATGGCCTGAGTGCCTGTACCCCTGCCACCCACATGGGAGTCCAGTACGCCAGCTCCTGCTCCTGGCTTCAGCCTGGCCTCGCCCCAGCCATTGTGGCCATTTGGGGAGTGAACCAAGTAGATGGAAGACCTTTAGCTCTCTCTCTCCCCCTCCCTGTGTTAACTTTTTTTTTTTTTTTTTTTTGACAGGCAGAGTTAGAGAGAGAGAGAGAGACAGAGAAAGGTCTTCCTTCCGTTGGTTCACCCCCCAAATGGCCGCCATGGCTGGTGCCGCGCCAATCCGAAGCCAGGAACCAGGCGCTTCCTCCTGGTCTCCCATGTGGGTGCACGGCCCAAGCACTTGGGCCATCCTCTACTGCACTCCCAGGCCACAGCAGAGAGCTGGCCTGGAAGAGGAGCAACTAGGACAGAATCCGGCGCCCCGACCGGGACTAGAACCCAGGGTGCCAGCTCCGCAGGCGGAGGATTAGCCTAGTGAGCCTTGGCACTGGCCTTCTGTTAACTCTTTCAAGTAAATAAATAGAAAGAAAAATACTTAGGCCTGTAGTGCACCTAGTAGATAACTGGTGCTTAATAAACAGATGTTAAACACACAGGGGTAGTTTATTATAATCCTCACAACTTTGTACTCTGGAAAAGGCCTTGGAGAGAAAAACCTGCTTCAGGTCTGTCTGAGCCAGTCTGTGTGCAAACTCCCTGGCTGCTGCTTTGAAAGTTTGATACATACCTTTTAGACATTATTTTATTATTCTTATTACTAATGATCTGCAAATAGTTTCTAACTCTTAACCTCAAGCTCATAGCAATATACACAGAAAATGTAAAAATGCCTCAAGGCTGGCTTGGTGGGTTCTCCAGCATTAGGCCCGGGCCCCACCACGGCTTACAAGGCCTCCCTGGACGCAGCCTCCACCAGCCTCAGCAGCCCCACCTCTGCTCCCTCCCTTCTGCCGGCCTCTGAGCTCTGCATTCCTTTTTTTTTTTTTTTTTTTTTTTTAAGGACTTGTTTGTTTATTTGAGGGGCAGAGTTGCAGAGAGAGGGAGAGGCAGAGATAGAGACATAGGTCTTCCATCTGCTGGTCCATTCCCCAAATGGTCACAACAGCCAGAGCTGGGCCGATCTGAAGCCAAGAGCCAGGAGCCAGGAGCTTCTTCCAGGTCTCCAACGGGAGAGCAGGGGCCCAAGGACTTGGGCCATCTTCTACTGCTTTCCCGGGACATAAGCAGAAAGGTAGACTGGAAGACAGCTGGCGGGACAGGCACAGGCGTCCATATGGGATTCCAGTGCCACAGGCGGAGCCTTAGCCCACCGCCCCACAGCGCCGCCCTGCGCTCCGCAAGGTACACGCCACGCATGCTGCCCTCCACCAAGAACACACGTCTTCCTCCCCAGCCTCTCGCTGTCTCTTCCCTAACCATCAGAGCCCAGTCCCACTGTGTTCTTCAGTGTCAGTTCACAGGTTGCTTCCAAGCTTCACTGACCTTTCTCCACCCTGGCCCAAAATAATCGGGGTCATTGGGGTTAGGTGACCTTCTTATGTGTTCCTTGAACATCCTGTTGAAGACCCCTCTGTGAGAGAAGCCAACAGGGTGAAATCTAACACCAGACAGCAACTCATTTCCTGACACAATTTAAGTGTCTAATAAGTTGGTGAACATAAATCCTCTTATCTTCCGACTCCTGCTTCCATCATGTCCTAATTTCAAAGACTGCCAAAGTATATCAAATACATACAGAAACTCACTAAACTTCCCACGCTGACGCCATATGACTTAAAGACGACGTTACTGATCAGCAAAGTGGTTTTACACAGAGGAAAGTTTACCTTACAAATATTTTTACCTTGAGTAGTTCAGAAGACCTTTCTTGTTTTCTACAGAACTTCAAAAATGAATACGTTCTGCATGACACAGGCGCGTGTGCTCACGACAGCGAAGCGGAAGGCATGGCCTCTGTCATCAGGCTGCTCACCTGAGGACTCTTCCCAAACCGACCCTCTCCTCCGCTGCCTGAGCCACAAGAGATGAGGCCTACCCCATTCACCTCTGCACTTCACACTCCGCCACCCAAGACAACGCGGGGCGCAGGTTTTCCAAAAATACTTGTTGAACAACTGAATCTTACCAAGAGATTCAACAAATATGCTCTTCATCTACCACGCCCTGTGACCCTTAAGTCTTACTTCACCTCAAATAGTGTTAATAACATTTTCTTTGGGAAAAATCAACCAGATGTTGTCTTGATCTGAAAAAAACACCAACTGGATTTGCTGGGGAGGACCGGACAGAACAGAGAAATGGAGAGGTAACTGGACGTAACAGGTCTGTCTTATCAACAAGACATACACAAAACAAAGAACAGGTTTAAAGAATCTGTATCTCGGCCGGTGCCGCGGCTCACTAGGCTAATCCTCCGCCTTGCGGCGCCGGCACACCAGGTTCTAGTCCCGGTCGGGGCGCCGGACTCTGTCCTGGTTGCCCCTCTTCCAGGCCAGCTCTCTGCTGTGGCCCGGGAGTGCAGTGGAGAATGGCCCAAGTCCTTGGGCCCTGCTCCTGCATGGGAGACCAGGAGAAGTACCTGGCTCCTGCCATCGGATCAGCGCGGTATGCCGGCCGCAGCGCGCCGGCAGCGGTGGCCATTGGAGGGTGAACCAACGGCAAAGGAAGACCTTTCTCTCTGTCTCTCTCTCTCACTGTCCACTCTGCCTGTCAAAAAAAAAAAAAAAAAAAAAAAAAAAAAAAGAATCTATATCTCGCAATAACAAATTACGAGTCTGGGATCTTTTAAAAATAAAATATTCCATTCCTATTTAAGTTATTTTGTATTTCTAACGAGCATGATTCTGCTGAGAACTGAATGAACAAAGTTAATTTCTGGAACTCCCTAGGCTGTGACAATTATAGCAATGTGTTTAGAAGAATGAATATTGTTCAAGTAAATGGCCAAACGGTTGTGATTTATTGATTACTGAAATCTAAGGACACTTTTTTTTTCTTTTTTTTTCTTTTGACAGGCAGAGTTAGACAGTGAGAGTGAGAGTGAGAGTGAGAGAGAGAGAGAGAGAGAGAGAAAGATCTTCCTTCCGTTGGTTCATCCCTCAAATGGCCACTACGGCTGGCACGCTGCACCGATCTGAAGCCAGGAGCCAGGTGCTTATCCCGGTCTCTCATGTAGGTGCAGGGCCCAAGCACTTGGGCCATCCTCCACTGCCTTCCTGGACCACAGCAAAGCACTGGACTGGAAGAGCAACAACCGGGACAGAATCCGGCGCTCCAACCAGGACTAGAACCCAGGGTACTGGCCCTGCAGGCGGAGGATTAGCCTAGTAAGCCACAGCGCCAACTAAGGACACATTTTTTTTTTATTTTATTTTTTATTTTTTTATTTTTTGACAGGCAGAGTGGACAGTGAGAGAGAGAGACAGAGAGAAAGGTCTTCCTTTTTTGCCGTTGGTTCACCCTTCAATGGCCGCCGCGGCCAGAGCGCTGCGGCCGGCGCACCACGCTGATCCGATGGCAGAAGCCAGGAGCCAGGTGCTTTTCCTGGTCTCCCATGGGGTGCAGGGCCCAAGCACTTGGGCCATCCTCCACTGCACTCCCTGGCCACAGCAGAGAGCTGGCCTGGAAGAGGGGCAACCGGGACAGAATCCGGCACCCCAACCGGGACTAGAACCCGGTGTGCCGGCGCCACTAGGTGGAGGATTAGCCTAGTGAGCCACGGCGCCGGCAGGACACATTTTTAAAAATTATTACAGCATAAATGTGAAGAAGTTTACTCAGGGAAGCAGCAAAATGCAAACAGTCTAATAAAATAAAATATAAAGAACCATCAATTAGTATATACATTATTGAAATAAACACCTAAACATGCCACATAATTATGGAACCAGTTAAAATAAATAAAATTCATAGTATGCCAAAGGGAGAAAAGAGCTTTTAAAAAGTAGCAAAATCAGTGGACTAGCAGATAAAGCCACCGCCTGCAGTGCCAGCATTCCATATGGGTGCCAGTTCGAGTCCCAGCTGCTCCACTTCCCATCCAGCTCTCTGCTATGGCCTGGGAAAGTATGGAAGATGGCTCAAGTTGTTGGGCTTCCACACCTGCATGGGAGACCCAGAAGAAGCTCCTGGTTCCTAGCTTTGAATCTGCCAAGCTCTGGCCCTTGTGGCCGTTTGGGGAGCGAGCCAGCCAATGGAAGACCTCTCTCTCTCTCTGTGCCTCTGCCTCTGCCTCTCTGTAACTCTGCCTTTCAAATAAATAAATAAATGCTAAAAAAAAAAAAAAAAAGTAGTACAATAACTAGAAATACAAAGTGGAGAAATTTAGAAATGAATTATCAACCTTAAGTACTGATTAAATATAACTGAAAATAAGCTAACCCCCAGCAAAATGATTTCTATTTTTAAAAGGTAGATCAAATTATAAATACATATTACATAGAATAATATTTAAATTATTAAGGGCTGGAGCTGTGGCGTAGCAGGTAAAGCCGCCGTCTACAGTGCCAGAATCCCATATGGGCACCGGTTCGAGACGCAGCTGCTCCACTTCCAATCCAGCTCTCTGCTATTGCCTGGGAAAGCAGTAGAAGGTGGCCCAAGTCCTTGAGCCCCAGCACCCGCATGGGAAGACCAGTAGGAAGCTCCTGGCTGCTGGCTTCAGTTCAGCGCAGCTCCAGCCGCTGCAGCCAATTGGGGAGTGAACCAGCGATGGAAGACCTCTCTCTCTCTCTCTCTCTCAACCTCTCTCTGCCTCTCCTTCTCTCTCTGTGTAACTATGACTTTCAAATAAATAAATCGTTTAAAAAAATTTCATTACAACACTTACAGTCGGCTATTTAAAGACTGAAACTTCATGAGAAAGCTAGCTCAAACATTTAGCCTTGGATTGACATTGAAAAACCTCTTCTTTCAGCATTCTACTGAGATCCTGCCAAATTTTTTTTAAATATGTATTTATTTTATTTGAAAGTCAGCATTAAAGAGAAGTGGGGGTGGGGGTTTTCCATCTGCTGGTTCACTCTCCAGAGAGCCACAATGGCCAGAGCTGTGCCCATCCGAAGCCAGGAGTCAGGAGCTTCTTCCAGGTCTCCCACGCAGGTGCAGGGGCCCAAGGACTTGAGCCATCTTCTACTGCTTTCCCAGGTCACGGCAGAGAGCTGGATCGGAAATGGAGCAGCCAGGACTAGAACCAGTGCCCATGTGGGATGCCGGCACTGCAGGTAGCAGCTTTTCCTACTACGCCACAGTGCCGACCCTGCCAAATATTTTTAAATGTTACTTTCCTAACCCCTTCAGGAAATGTGTTTAAATGAAATGTATTCACACATTTGTTCAGATGCACAGTACCTTCTAGTCACAAATTATCCACCCCCTCAAAGGTTTACTGAGTGTCAACTCTGGCATACAGACACTCCTTAACTTACAACACGGTTATGTTCCAGTAAACACACCACACCATGAACACACTCTAAGTTAAAAGTGCATTTCACACATCCAAACTTCAGAACATCAGTTACCCACACAGCATGCCCTGCTGTACCAGCTGTTCATCCTGGAGATGGCGCCACTGACCTGCAGCTGGGGCTGGCTGCTGCCAACCAACACCCACCCCATATGTGCACACAGGGAAACAACAAACAGCTGAACGCCAGGCACAGCTTATCCTAAAACCAAAAAAAATCATAGACAGAACCATCACAAGCCAGGGACATGAGAACCCTGCACCCAGGAAATACACAAACTTCCTTCCATTCAAGATCTCCTCGGAGGTGCAAAGCCAGTCCTGGGAAAAGGTCAAAGTGTCCCAGTACCCAAGTGGTGAAGACGTTCACCCATCTGTCCTGCTCCCCTCCTGGACAGCTTTGCCCCTCATCTTTCAAATCTCAGTGCAAGCACCATCTTCCCCAAGATCGTCCCTTACCTGTCTAGCTATGTTATGTCCCAGCACCCCACGCCTTTCCGTGAGTGCTTTTTTCCCTTGGTCTGTGATCACAGTCAGGTGCCAGACCATATACAGGATGGTGGTCTCCTAAGACCACCACAGGGCTGAAAACTTCCTGTCGCCTAGGAATGTCAACACAGTATTCACACCTGTGTGGCGAGGTGGTTTAAACAAACCTACTGCATTGGCAATCCAATAAAAGTCCACTGAACACAAGTAGAAACAGCACAAATACCCGATAATAAGGGCAGTGTTGTAGCATAGCAGACACTGCCACCACCCACACACTGGCACCCCATATGAGCACCTGTTGGAGTCCCAGCTGTTCCATTTCCAATCCATCTCCCTGCTGATTCAGCTGGGAAAGCAGCAGAACAGGCCCAAGTGCTTGGGCCGCTGCACCTATGTGGAAGACCTGGATGAAGCTCTTGGCTCCTGGCTTTGACCAAGCCCAGCCCCAACCTTTGCAGCCATCTGGGGAATGAACCAGTGAATGGAAGATTTCTCTCTTTCTCCCTCCCTCTCTCTCTCTCTCTCTCTCTAACTCTGCCTTTCAAATAAATAAACCTTTAACAAAATACTTGATAATAAATGACTGTTACTGATATAGTTACTATATTCTTATCATCAGGGTATATGTCTTCTAAGTATGTAAAAAAGAATTTACTGTAACACATGTGTTGTGCCATGCAAGCAGCAGCCTCATATGTTTCAAGTTTACCACTTCTGGGTTGCTTCAAAGGGCCACATCAAACGACTGGCCTATGGTAATAAGTGCACTCAAGGCTGTTCACACAACGGCAGAGTGCTAATACCAATAAGCAATGCATGACCGTGCACAACTGCTTGTTTGCTGTTTTATTATCTGCATCAGAAAGAGAATGGACACGCACAGGGATGTGGACTCCACTGCGTCAGCAATTAGCTAAACAGGCCCTAAACGCTCGCTCAGCGAATGCACAGCTGTGGTGCTCCGAAAGATCGGGGTTAGAAAACCAGGACTGTAGGTGAAGGCTGAAAAGTCGCCAAGATGTCCAGAGATAGGATGCAGGCTTAGAGGAGAACCTACAGTCATGCTCCAGAGCCCAACATCGGAGTCTGCACAGAACAGGCAACAGATAGAGGGCAGAGAAGTCAGACAAACCAAAGCAAGGCCAACGAGAGTGTTTCTAAAGTCAGCATAGCATTCAGCTGTGGAATACTGCCAACAGATGGAGGAAAAAGTCAACAGAAGGGGCCCATGCCTGCGGCGGCGGAGTCCTATATGGGTGCTGGTTCAAGTCCTGGCTGCTCCACTTCAGACACAGCTCCCTGCTAATGCACCTAGGAAAGCAGCACTTGGGCCCCTACACCCACGGGGAAGACAAGGAAGAAGCTCCTGGCTTCAGACCCGTTCAGTTCTGGATGGTAAGGCCATTGGGGAGTGAATCTACCCCTCTCTCCCTCTCTGTGTCTCTCTATAACTCTACCTTTCAAATAAATATTTAAAAAAAAAAAATCAGAGCCAGCGCCGCGGCTCACTAGGCTAATCCTCCGCCTGCAGCGCTGGCACTCCGGGTTCTAGTCCCAGTTGGGGCGCCAGTTCTGTCCCGGTTGCTCCTCTTCCAGTCTAGCACTTTGCTGTGGCCCTGGAAGGCAACGGAGGATGGCCCAAGTGCTTGGGCCCTGCGCCCGCATGGGAGACCAGGAGGAAGTGCCTGGCTCCAGGCTTCGGATTGACGCAGCGCGACGGCCATGGCAGCCATTTGGGGGTGAACCAAGTGAACCAACGGAAGGAAGCTCTTTCTCTCTAACTCTGCCTGTCCAAAAAAAAAAAAAAAAAAAAAAAAATCAGGCATTCCCTTATGGATGCCGGGTTCTAGTCCCGGTTGCTCCTCTTCCAGTCCAGCTCTCTGCTGTGGCCGGGGAGGGCAGTGGAGGATGGCCCAGATCCTTGGGCCCTGCACCTGCGTGGGAGACCAGGAGGAAGCACCTGGCTCCTTGCTCTCTGTCTCTCTCTGTCTATAACTCTACCTGTCAAATAAATTTTTAAAAAAAAATCAACAGGAAAAGGCACACTGGATTTCATTTCATGGAGGTTACCAGGGCAGTGCAGGATCTCACAGCAAACTGCAGAGTGATTCTAAGGCGGGGACGTAGGAGCTCCGGGAACCTGGGGAGACGCTCCCCCGCCCCGCGCGCGCACCCCGCGTGGACAGAGCTGCCCCTGAGCAGCACACCCTCAGACAACACGGGAACCTGGGGAGAAGCCCCCCACAGGCGGTGCTACTGTTACCGGAGAAGCAAAGGGTCCTTGTCTTTGCGTAACACAGAATTCAGGCGTGAGACAGAGAGTAGCGGAAAGCAAAATAGCAAGGTTTGTTAGGGTAGGGGCAGAGAGAGAGTGCATAGAGTACATTTAGGCTGGGGTTTTTAAAGGGATGGGTCTTGCCTTCCCGCCTTTTCTCTCTCCCTCTCCTCCTCCCGAACAAAGGACTTGTTGAATGTAAATACGAAAAATTCCTTTCTGAGTTTTCCCTCTTAAGTTATCAGACTTAAGAGGGCATCACCCCGCCTTAGAGGAAAGATGGTTATCGGGCAGAAGGGGCAGACACTGGGCTGCACCCTGAAGGTTATCAGGTAGAAGGGGCAGGACTCCCTGCAAGGTCATCAGGATCCGGCGGGACTTTGAAGTACAGACACTGGGCTGCACCTGGAAGGTTATGGGGATGGCTTTGAGATGCGGATGCTGTAGATGTCAACTCCTTAGGCCTTTGTCACACACACAGAAGCTCATTTCTGACTTCCTACCTGACTACCCCAGGGCAGCACGCGGTCACACCACGCGGGAACCTGGGGAGAAGTGCACATCCCGCGGGTGGACGGAGCTGTCGCAGGGCAGCACGCGGTCACACCACGCGGGAACCTGGGGAGAAGTGCACACCGCGGCGGGTGGACGGAGCTGCCCCAGAGCAGCACGCGGTCACACCACGCGGGAACCTGGGGAGAAGCCCCGCATACCCCGGCACACCCCGCGTGGACGGAGCTGCCCCAGGGCAGCACGCGGTCACACCGCGCGGGAACCTGGGGAGAAGTGCACACCCCGCGGGTGGACGGAGCTGCCCCAGAGCAGCACGCGGTCACACCGCGCGGGAACCTGGGGAGAAGCGCACACCCCCGCGGGTGGACGGAGCTGCCCCAGGGCAGCACGCGGTCACACCGCGCGGGAACCTGGGGAGAAGTGCACACCCCGCGGGTGGACGGAGCTGCCCCAGGGCAGCACGCGGTCACACCACGGGGGAACCTGGGGAGAAGCCCCGCATACCCCGGCACACCCCGCGTGGACGGAGCTGCCCCAGGGCAGCACGCGGTCACACCGCGCGGGAACCTGGGGAGAAGTGCACACCCCCGCGGGTGGACGGAGCTGCCCCAGGGCAGCACGCGGTCACACCGCGCGGGAACCTGGGGAGAAGTGCACACCCCGCGGGTGGACGGAGCTGCCCCAGGGCAGCACGCGGTCACACCACGCGGGAACCTGGGGAGAAGCCCCGCACACCCCGCGTGGACGGAGCTACCGCAGAGCAGCACGCGGTCACACCACGCGGGAACCTGGGGAGAAGTGCACACCCCGCGGGTGGACGGAGCTGCCCCAGAGCAGCACGCGGTCACACCACGCGGGAACCTGGGGAGAAGCCCCGCATAACCCGGCACACCCCGCGTGGACGGAGCTGCCGCAGGGCAGCACGCGGTCACACCACGCGGGAACCTGGGGAGAAGTGCACACCCCGCGGGTGGACGGAGCTGCCCCAGGGCAGCACGCGGTCACACCGCGCGGCGAGCCCAGGACGCGGCGGGCTCCCGCGGGCATTCACTGCCGGTCCTGACTGCTCATCCGCCCGGCAGGCCAGGGCCTGTGGCCGCTCTGCTCGCGGCTGCGCGCCCTCCACACGCGTGCACGCGAGCCACTCGGGCCGAAAGCCCCGGGCGCACGGGCTGCCTGTTCTCTCTGCCCGTCCTACACCCCCAAACGAGACGGAGCAGCCTCGCTCAGGGTCAGGTAGCGGGAGCGAGACAGACGCCCGGGTGACAGCGTGCAGGGGCGGCCTCTGCAAAGCCCGCTCCGTGCTCGTACGCGCCTTCGGGGCTCGCGCGTCCGGGGGCCGGGAGGAAGGGGTCACTCGAGGACCCCGGGGGGGGGGACTTTGTGCTCCACCTGAGCTCACTAGCCCCGGGGGCGGCCGCCCCGCCTGACCCTCGCCCCCGGTTTAGTGTGTCCGGGACAAGACCGAGGCACCGGAGCGGCCGCGCCACCCTCAGACGCCTGGGCGGCTCCGGCACACGGAGGCCGCGTCCCGGCCCCAACGCGCCCAAGGGCTGACCGGAAGTAAGGTGGACTCGTCGCGGACGCGCACACGCGGCTTCCGGGCGGGGGCCGAGCCCGCCGCGCGGCCGCCCAGCCGGCGCCCCCGGGCCGGGTCGCAGCGCCGCCTCCCCGGCAGGGGGCGCCGCCGCCTCCGGGGGCCGCCGCCAGTGCCCGCCCCCGGACCCGCGGTCACCTGCAGCGGCCGCACTCCGGCCTCCGCTCGGCCGGTTCCACCGGCAGCGCCCACAGCCCGTCCGCACCGGCGCCGTCCGCTTCGCCGCCGCCCTCCCGCCGCCCCTCCTCATCCGGCGTCGGAGATCTGGAGGCCCCGGACGGCGGTGCCGTGGGGTCCCCGGGCGTTCGCGCCTCTCTCTGCGGCTCCATGGCAGGCGCTCAGGTGGAGCCGGAGCATTGAGTCCTTGTGGCCGCCGGGGGGCGCCACGCGCTGAGGGAACCGGCTCGCGACGCACGTGGCCACGTACGCACGTACGCCGCGTACGGGCGGCGTGTCCCCGAAGTCGCTCCTCGAGGGCCCGCCCCCAAGGCTGGGAAGGAACGAGCCCATTGGTCAGCCCCGCGTTGGGGGGGCGTTTCCATCCTACACCCGGAAGGGAAGGGTGGGCCCGGGGCCGCGTAGGTGAGCGCACCTTGCGTTGCTGGCGGGGGTGAGGCGCCAGAAGCCCGTCTCGCGGCTGGTGCCTTTCTCAGTCTTGTACTGCAGGGTCTATTTTGTTTTTCGCGAGGCCGGGGAGCGCGTCCGGCCGAGTGCTGTCTTGGTCATCTCCCAGTTGGCCACAGGCACTGCCGGGGACCCCTCCTCCGAGCCGCGCGCCGTGGGGAGGGTGCGGGCCCGGCCGGAGCCGGGTGTCCTTCGGGCGCCGGGGTGGGCGTTCACTTCTGCGAAGTGCGGGAGGTGAAGGTGGCCCCCGCCGCCTTTCCCGTCGTCGCTGTCGCTCATCCCCGTCGCAGCGGCTTCAAGCGGGCGCTGTGTCAGCACCAGTCCGACACAGCCCTGGTCGGTGTGTCCCTCGGGAGACCGGTGGTTACCGCGGCACCACTGTGGTTTGAGTGAGCTGTGCTTGCCTTGCAGTTTGCCGTTAGGCGTGGCGTGGTCTTTCCTCCGTGCAGCTACTGCTCACGGCGATGCCTTTTCCCACTCCGCGGGGTCTTCTCGCTGGTTAAACGCACGTGGTGAGGTAGTAAGGCTTTGTGCTGTCATGTAAGTGTGTAATGCTGTTTCAGAAACCAAAAGGGAGAAGGAAGGGAATGTCATTATGTTCTTAGAATTCTATCGACAAAGCACACTGAGTCTGTTAAAATAATTAAAAATCTTAAAAACCCGACAGGGATGCCACGGGACTGCGGTTCAGGGTTGGGAGGAGGCCCCGTTTCCTTGCTCACTGCTGGCGGCCCTCAGCTCCTCCCTGATGGTCTCGGCATTGCCCGCCCCGTCCTCCAGGTCAGCACTGCAGAGGTGAGTTCCTCTGCTGCCCACCGCATCTCCGGAGCGCCCTCTGCCTTTCTTTCCAGCTAGAATAGTCTTTCTGTTAACAGTCAAGTAAGCAGCAGCTTTAATTCCCTTTTGCTGTGCAAAGTAACACATTGACGGGGTGGTGCCAGGGCTTGGACAACGTAAGGCCACAGTTCTGCTCACTTAAATTTATGGTTGCAAACTCATATGCATACGGAAAAACCAAAAATCAATACTTATATCAGTATGTTGGAATGGAAGGTCTGAGCGTTCTTCTTGTGTTTTCCAAATATTGCACTAAATAAATGGCCATATAAACAGTATTTAATAGTGAACAAGAAAACGTTGACTTCTATCAAAGTCTAATAACAAGGCAGGTGTTTGAAGTAGCAGCTGAGACACCACTTGGGATGTCTTGGTTCTGGACCTCGCCGACTCTAACGCACCCCAGGAGGCATCAGGTGGTAGATGCCTCAGCCCCTGCCCCCCTCGTGCGAAACTCTGGCTGCCGGCTTGGACCTGGCCCAGCCCAGGCTATTTGCACGCATTTAGGGAGGAAATCTGCAGGGGGTTTTATCTTTGTTGCTGGGCTTTTCAAATAAATAAAAATAGACATTTTATAATCTAACAGCAGTCTAACTACTATGAAGTCATGGGTGTGGAAGGTGGTTATGATTCATTCCACTCCTTGATTTCCTCGGATGAACTTTCCTTAATGTCTGAATATTCCCTATCTTTTTCATGTGAATTAATAATGAGTGCATTGCATGCTTATATTTAATGTTTAATGTTATGCTTAATGTTTAATGCAAGCTCCTTGTGTACGTCTGTCATCATTTTGACATAAACAGTTCTTTAGTGATCTGGTTGATGATAGAGAGGTAGTCATGTATGAAGATTCCTCAGCTTCCTCATCCCTAAACACTTCAGTGCTTCCTCTAACTCCAGTGAAGGGATTCAAATCCTTTGTCCCAGGATACAGCCTCCCTTCACAGCTTCTTAGCTTTCATCCTACTTGTCACCAGACCTGCACTGTTTCTTCTTTAGCTGTACCATCAATATAAAATTTATTGCCTCTTTCTTCAAGTGTCTTGACACCAGTTCTTTGTAAAAATGTCTTTGTTTCTCTGCCTGGTTTTCCTCAGAAATCTACTCTGATTTTTACATTTCCTGGCTGTGCAGTTTTGCTTTAATGTTTTCTTGAAATTCTAGGTTGTTAATTAACTTAGAAGTGTCTTACCTCTATTTTCTCTTACACAAACATGCACACATGTAATTTTGATCTCCTAGCCTCAGGATTATTTTTTAAAGCACCTTGTTTGCTTCGATGTTTTTGGTTCAGCAATTTTTTAAAATTTTTATTTATTTATTTGAAAGGCAGAGTTATAGGGAGACAGAGAGAGAGACAGAGAGAGATCTTCCATCCGCTGGTTCACTCCCCACATGGCCAGAGCTGAGCCCATCCGAAGCCAGGAATCAGGATCTTCCAGGTCTTCCACATGGGTACAGGGGCCCAAGCGCAGCACCGGCCTCCAGCATTTGGTTTTGTAACAGGAGACACTTATTATTACAATTAGAATTAAATATTCCCATGGGAGTTAGTTAAAATTTAAAAATCCATTTCAGATTACAGGCAATTTTTTAATTTAACCATTTGAATGAAATAAAAATTGAATCTTCAGCTAAAACCATTGGATTTTAGAGGAGGAAGAGAACTGAGAGAGTCTGACGTGGTACCTCTTCAGGCTAGTTTATGTTAGAATCATCCAAGAAACCTCAGCACAGTGGCCTTAGATCAGGATCTGTGTGGGAGGCTTACAGGCATCAATACTCCCAAAAATTCTGTCTTGCCCTGGAAATTGAAAACGAGTGATCTAATCTAAGATCCTACATTTACAGATGAGAAGGCCAAGGTTCAAAGAGGAAGATGGCCACACAGAATACGCAGGCCTCCTTAATTCGCATGTCTTGTGCTCTCCATGCTTGTCTTCAGTGTTTGGGATGATTAGAGTTCTCTATGGAGCGTTCATCATGACTTGAAAAACTCTGATTCTACCACAAACCTAGTGGAACAGAGTCTGTCGCTCTGTACTGATCTAGATGACCACCTGAGTTGTGAACCATTGCAATTTACTGAAAGTAATGGGTTTGTCTCATAACAAAAGAATATAACTCAGGTTTCTCTCCTCCATGTTCTACAGTGGATTATATGTTGTTTTGTAATATATCACAATCCAACTTGGGGGACATTCTCACCACAGTAGTAATTTATTACCCCAGTCATTTCTTTCTGTCATCTTTGGCTGCATAGGTATCACCCCCAGAGCATTTTTTGTACCAAAGGGAGATCTGTCTTCTTCCCTTTCTTCCTCCCACTCCTGTCCTTGTAGGACTGTGCTATATAAGGTGTCTTCTGTCGTTACCTAGAGGGATGACAGATAATCAGCTGATTGTGTTCAACATAAAGAGATTGGGACAGTGCCCAGTAAAATAATTACCTTTAAGGCTAAATAAAACACCTGTCAGTGGAGAAAGAAAGAGAGTGGGAGAAAAGCAAAAGCCAAACACGATGGAGGGGGAGGCTCCACCAAGTGATGAAGGAGGACAGGCTCCATCTGCGTGTGGGAGCCCCACCCACTCAGCCCTCATCAGGGAATCCAAAGCTGACGCCAGTGGTCTAGATTTATGGGTGTCAATCCATATGTTAAAATGTCTACCTAAGAGAATTAAAAATCCTGATCTTGACGTGCCTTTAGGATAAAAAAAAAAAAAAAAAAAAAAAAAAAAAACATGGAACTCCTGACAGCTCTGAGCCCACTGAGCACCCTCTTCTAACATGTCCTGTTTGTCATCTCATCTGAGCCAGTAACTGAAAGTCACAAGCCCTGATCTCATCTCTCCTTTCCAATCGTTCTGTTTTGACCCTGAAGTGTGGAGGGAAATAGGAACTCACTACAAGCATTCTGGAAGTTTCCTTTTATTCTTCAAATATCTCTAGGAAAAATATTGCAAAAGTAATTATTGGTAACGTTTAGCTTTCACAGTCCAAGTTCGTTAATCAGAATATCAGAATTAAAATCCTAGAGCAGAGAGAGCCCCGGTTTCACTCGCGTCTTCCTCCCAAGCTACATCCTTGCCCCGGTACGTGAGCTCGGACAGCAGCCTGTGAGGACCTTGAGGGCAAGAATTGTCTTTCATCACCACTTCCTTCATGCTGGGAACCCAGCTGCTAACAGTCTCAACACAGTGCCAGAGTTCAGCCTGAGACAAGCCATCCCTAAATTATGGAATTGCAGAACCAGGGGGTCCTCAGAGGTCACCTTCCATACCTTACAGTTGTGATGGGACTAAAGACCAGACATTTCAAGTTACGAATGAGAGATCCACCACAAGGCAGTGCTAGGCATACCCAGTCGCCCACTTCCTTTCTTGAGTTTTCATAAAGGTGCTGTATAAACAACTAGAAGAACAGATTCCATAGTCCTGCTGTTCATGGACTGTGCTTGCCATCATGAGGACAACACAGTTCTGTTGTTCTGTAGACTTAAGGTATTAAAAGTGAGTATCTCTTATTTACATCTGTGGAGAAATCTGAAAAAGTTCTCTAGAGTAGGTAAAAGTATTACATCAACGAGAGCTTCCTTGTTTTAAAACTTGTGGCTTTTTAAGAGAACCTCCTTACATTTGGAAATTAAACACTGAAGTATTTAGGGGTAATGAAACATTGTGTCTGTAGTTTCTGTTAAATGGCTAAAAAATGTGAGAGAAAGAGGTGGGGGCTTATGTATAATAGGGTAATAACAGAAATGGAAAGTAACAAAAATATTAAGGCTGTGTTTTAGAGTGAAGTCAGAAAATTGGTTGATGATTTAAATATGTAGGGTAAAGTAGAAGAATCATGGAAACAGATTTTTAACTGAACGATAAGACAGTAACTGAGTAATGGTTTCATCAGTTGAGAAAGGGAAGACTGGGGTAAACAATGTGTTTTGAGAAGAGAGGTAGCAGGTAAGCTACCAAGAATTCTGTTCTGTCCATGCTGTTTTAAACAGCCAACACTGAAATTAAGTGGGAATATCAAGTATGCCATTGGATATAGGAGTCCTGAATATTAGGGAAATTTCAGCTTTGAAATTAATTTTAGTATTATGAAAAATGCTTTTGTTGGGGGGCCAGCATTGTGGTATGATAGGTAAAGCTGTCACATGCCATGTTGGCATCCCATATAGATGCTGGTTCACGTCCTGGCTGCTTCACTTCCAGTCCAGACTCCCTGCTAATATCCTGGGAAGGCAGCAGAAGATGGCCCAAGTCACCGTACCCCTGCACCCATGTGGGAGATCTGAAGAACGTCCTGGCTCCTGGCTTCTGCATGGTCTAGCCCCAGTTGTTGCAGCCATTTGGGGAGTGAACCAGCAGATGGGAGATTCTCTCTTTCTCTTTTGTTCTTTCTCTTTGTAACTCTACCTTAAAATAAAATAAAATAAATCTTTTTTAAAAATTGTTTTGATTTGCCGGCGCCGTGGCTCAATAGGCTAATCCTCCGCCTGTGGTGCCAGCACCCCAGGTTCTAGTCCCAGTCAGGGCCCTGGATTCTGTTCCGGTTGCTCCTCTTCCAGTCTAGCTCTCTGCTGTAGCCCGGGAGTGCAGTGGAGGATGGCCCAAGTGCTTGGGCCCTGCACCTGCATGGGAGACCAGAAGCACCTGGCTCCTGGCTTCGGATCAGCGCAGTGCGCTGGCCGCCTGCCGCAGCAGCCATTGGGGGGTGAACCAATGGAAAAGGAAGACCTTTCTCTCTCTCTCTCACTGTCCACTCTGCCTGTCAAAAAATTTTTTAAAAAATTGTTTTGATTAAAAAAAAAAACAGGAACTCAACCCTAGAAATACCTGATGTTTGTTTTATTTCAGAAGGGACAGCAAACGAAATGAACCCTCACTATTCCATGTTAACTTTCAGTAGAGCAAAACTAGCTCCACAAGATCTTTGCTTTTTAAATATCATTTAATATTATTTATTTAGTTATTATTTATTTCTTTGAAAGGGAAAAAGAGACAGAGAGCTTCTAGCCTATATGGCTCACTCCCCAAACAGGTGTCATAGCTAGGGCTGGACCAGGCCAAAGTCAGGAGCCAGGAATTCCATCTGGCTTCCCACATGGGTGTTTGGGGCGTCACCCGCTAGTTTCATTTGTGCATTAACAGGAAGCTGGGTGGGAAGCAAAATAGCCAGACTCAGATGGCACTCTGATACAGGATGCCTTGCACCACCAGAAGCGGCTTAACCCCCTGTGCCACAACCCGGGCCCCAGCACAAGATCTTTTCAAATCCTTTTGATTATATCGTAGAATTCCAAGACATCTGGAATACAAAGATGACCAGTGGTTCTTCTATACACATCTGTTTCTAGTTTACTGTTTATGAGGTTGGAATTCGGTTTAAGGAATGGGGAGCAAATGACAATGGGGAAATCTGATAGTTCTCAAAACACATATAAATCACTGAAATAGCATTGGGGTGATTTAGCAAAACTAAAATCAAAATTCTAAATATTCTTTGAATTTTATTCTCAGAACCACCTAGAAATTCCTTCAGAGAGAAACGTGACATAGCCTTGTCACTGATAGTCCCCTTGAAGCACCTGAAACCAAGCAGCCCCGTTAAATGGAAGCCCATGCCATGACACATGGTACTCCAGCGACGTCCTAGTGTTGTTTCTGAAATAACTATTTGCTTTTATACAGCATTCTGTAATTTACAAAGCCCTTTTATCAACATTATTTAATTCCGTTCTCTTTATAGTAGAAGAAGATACACACAAGTTTTATCATCTGTTTTTGAGAGGTGAGGAAAACTGACAGCCTCTGGAACATGAAGCGTCTCGTGTGACTCTTCCAGGCCACCTTAACTGACGAGACTGTGCTTCGGAGCCGTTTCTTCCAACTCCTGTCCTGTTTCTCTTTATCGTGAAGTCTTTCATTCTTCTCATCCTCTGAACCGTTTATCTATTAATAGTTTCCACAATTTTATAAGGCACAAAATTGGGATAACAGAGCTGAGTGGTTTGACATCATGAAATTACATCACAAGGAGCTAATATTAGAATTTCTATTTCCTGCATTGCTGTTTCTTAACTAATCCATTAAACATTCATTGGTGATTCAGATACAGACATTTCTTACCATTGTTTCTTCAAGCAGTAACTGTATAAATACCGTGAGCTAAAAACTATGGGGAAAATATCCATCACATAAATTCCTTTGAGAATATTTATAATTTAATTTCTTATCTCTTTTATTCTATTTTTTCAAATTTCCATTGTATAGGCAATTTACATACTTTTTAAAACCTTTTGCAAAACAAAGATTAAAAATGACAAAATTGTTAAAGCAGATGTGGTTATTACAAAAAAAGTTTAAAGAAAAACTAAATACACAAATAATGTTAGAATATCAGATGTTAGAATGCTTGAGTGCAGTCACTGTAGCCGTCACACATGAAAAATGTTAGGTTTTACGTCTTGGAGACATGTGATACACAAAGCCCCTATTCATTGAAAATGCCACTATATCTCCATATGATGAATTATTTATTTTGTTTATTTTCGAAGAAGGGAGTGCAGTTCAAGAATAACCCAGAGAACACCAAGTTGTAGTGTTTCTCCTCTAAGTGTCATATTTCTCTTCTAAAAATCTGTTTTTGAAAAACAAACCAATCACTCAGTCTCGCATTCGACTGATAACTTTCTGAATTGTTTTCTAATCATTTGAGAGGCAGACAGAAAGCACGCACTGCTGTTTGTTGGCTCACTCCCCAATGCTACAGTGGCTAAGACTGGGCCCAGACAAAGCCAGAAGCCTGGAACTTTTACATACAAACTCCAGAACTTGAGTTCAACATGATGGCTGTCTGTAACTAATTTGGGTCCAAACCATTTAGTTGTCATCTGACTTGTTCTGTGCCCTTTGAAAGTCACTCACATACTAAAACCATGTGCAAGGGCTGACAGCTCATAAAAACAGGTCAGTAGTCGAAGCCTGAAAAGATTCATATTCTCCTATGCATGTATTTAGCCAAATCAGAATTATTCTAACACAACAGAATCCATGAAGCAAAAGATCAGCAGTGTCTATAATCCACACTAGCCCATAACCCCCAGAAAGGAATTTAGAACATGCATCTTAATAAGATGTAAATACTTGATATCCTGAGAGTCTATAATTCTTAAAATAGGTTAAGCTGTATTATGAATACTGAAGATCCAGCTGGATAAGGGCTATGTTGAATATTTTGGGTCCTGAATACAATGTTTTCAAATCAAACATGACAAAAATCAGAAAAGGTCTGAATCAGTGCTGCTCTAGAAAATTCATGAGACGTAGACAGCCCATTCTAAGCTCTGCCCCGGTTTCCTGTCCCCTTACCCCACAAGTCCTCCCTACAAAGGGCAAAAGCTTTTGATTCCCTACATGGCCTCAAAATTTGGAAACTATCTTGTCTACCCTCAAGAAGGAAAATCCCAAAGTTCGTTCTTATTATGCTTTTTGTGTTTTCTGAATTTATTTTAAGTATTAATTTATTTGAAAGAGTTACAGAGAGAGGTAGAGACAGAAAGAGTGAGGTGCTCATTCATTAATTCACTCCCCAAATGGCTGCAACGACCAGAGCTGAGCTGATCCAAAACCAGCAGCTTCATCAGGGTCTCCCACATGGGCACAGGGGCCCAAGGACTGAGCCATCTTCTGCTTTCCTAGGCACATAAGCAGATAGTTGGAAGGGAAGTGGAGAGCTGGGACTCGAACCAGTGACCATATGGGATGCCAGTGCCACATGTAGGGTCTTTAGTACACTGCGTCTCAGCACCGGCCTCTGTATTTGCTGAGTCTTCTCTAATAAGCAATTAAAAGCAGTTTTGGAAATATTTAAGGGTTTGAAGGATCACTAGTTAAATATGCACGTGATTCAGTAGTAAGTGGTAACACTGTTTTGCCATTTCTTGCATCCAGTTCTAATTCCCAATAATGATTCCCAGGCTCATAACCTTGGCCTGCCTGATTGGAAACTCTGCCTTGTTTGCCCTCCTATCACTGAGGGTCTGGCATTCTTCACTGCCACTCTTATTCATGGAACTGGGTCTCTGTTAACTACTGGCTTCCTTCCTGCACACTGTGTGCCATGACAACTCTCTCCAGTCACCCCATTCCACCTGCTTGGACCATCTAGATGCTGATCTCTTTACTGACTCTCTACCCTTACCTTTTGCTGTATTCCCTGGAGTCCAAGTTGTATAGGTCTGAGGGATATTTCCAACTGATAGCCCTCAGGGAAATTTAGTTCACTAACAAATGTGGTTTGCAATTCCCAATGCTTGAAATGCATCTATTTTAATGTCTCTGGGACAGACACAGGTTCTCCATTTTGCCAGAGTCTCCAGCAGTCCCTACTGTATTAAATCTGCCTCTCCAGTGATTTGACTATCTACCTGGGACTTGAAGTCACTGTCACAACAGAGCTCATCATCATATACATATCCAGGACGGCAACATAATGTCTCATTCCGAGTCTCAGTTTCTCCTAGTCTTTCTGGCTCCACTGACATCAGAGTGAAATCACTATACAAAACGATGACACCATCTCAGATCCTGAGAAAGAGAAGCAGGGAGAGTGGATCTTTGGTGGCTAGTCTAGAATTACTTTATTTACTACATCTCTCCAAATTAATGCTGTTCTCTCAAGAAATACAACAGGTGAAACTCACCAGGAGAGGGAAGCAAACAGCAGCCCAGATTTGCATAAAGATGCAATTCTGATTACTACTGGTGTGTATAGTAATGCATATCACACTGAACTTGAAACAACTATCATCACCTCACCTCTCATGGGGTAGGCGGTAAGAGGCCTGGCAGGATGTGCACCAACCCCATACCCACATCCACTAAGGATGCATTCCTGTATTCCATGCAGCTTGTGTGTGGAATGTGTGGAGTTGGGAAAAGCATGTCCTATCAGTTTGGGGAAAAACTGAGGGGAATCCAGATGAGTAGACCAAAGAGGAAAAGAAAGAATGGGTTAAGAAGCATGCAAGGGTAGAAGTAAGGAGGAAGGCAGAAAGGGAGGCAGATGAGCAATTTATTGAACGTGGACTAGTGTGTGTACTTGATCCTTTTATAGGCATCATCTAAGACTCACGCCCTCTCTGAAATTCTGCAGGTTAAGGACTTGATGTCACAGGGGCACAAGCAGCAAAGTCAGAATGGAAAGCCAGGTCTGTGACTCGGAAATGCTTGCTCTTCTCATGACGCAACTCTCTCAAAGGTGACTTATTTTAATCTGTGTAGCAAACATTTACATAAGAGCCATTTCAACAGTGCTTTACACATGAGTTGAATGAATAACTAATTTTAACTTTCAGAACAATCCTGTGAGGTAAGTACTGTGTTTTCCTTTTTAAGAGTGGGAGAAGAGAAATACCACAGTGCAAACATCTGCCATCCCCTTGGTGTATGCCACAGGCAGAAGGGTCCCAGCAGTCTCTGGGCATCTTGTCTAGAGGCATGCTAGGGAGGGTCAGGGTGCAGCGGGGTGCCTGAAGGTCTGTGCTTCGCAAGAGGGTCCCACCCCCTGTTCCTTTATAGGGCAAGGTGCAAGTGGACTTAATGAGCAAGGAACATGAAGTCCACACAGCAGGGCTAAGTGGTCTGAGTTTAGGTGCTGTTATTGTCTGGCAACACTACTGATAAGTTCCTGTGGGAAGCTGGTTTACGCACAACTCTTCCCAGTAGGGAGACAGGGAGCCACTGCTACCAGAAGTTGTTCCAAACCCCGTGGCTTCCACTGGTGAAGGGGAGGAGTCCTCAGCTCCACCTAGTTCCTCCAGACCACAAAAGGAGAACTTCTAGGGTCACTTATTGGACAATCTGTCTTGTCTTTAATCATTCACCAAAAACAGTGACTCAGCCAGGACTTGACTCTGTGTGTGTGTGTGTATGTGTGTGTGTCTCAGAACCCAGGTAGGAATTTGGAAATGTAATGCTACTTGGGTGAAGACAACAGCCAAGGCCCAAAGCTGTAGTAAATTTAGAGTCCCATCACATAACCTGTTTGGGATTTCAGATGTTTAACTAGCACATCAAATAGGTGAATGGTTCCAGTGAAGGATCCATTCACAACACGCCAGACACAGCAATGGATTTGAGGAAGAAGCGGTCTCCAACTGGGAGCAAGATTAACTCAGAGACCGATGAAGAATCTGATCTTCAATCAAACTCACTATCTGAAGGAAAAGACAACTTCTTAAATAACTACACTCACTGTCCTTCACCAAAAAGCATTTTTCTGAAGAAAATTTCTGTACAAACAATAAGAGACCAAAGAATGTATCTTTTCTAAAAGGCTACATCTCTCTAATTTATGTCATTTTTGTTTGTAAAATGAAGTTGATTATATATATAATAATTTTAAAATATATGTGAGTTGTCTCATCATGAATAATCTTGTGAATAACTGAATCAAATTTCTTTTTCATTTATCAATTAAATTTTAGCTATAAATGATTTTAGAATTTTTAAAAAGATTTAGCTTTTTTATTGAAAGGAATAATTACAGAGAGAGGAAGGGACAGATCTTCCATTCACTTTTTCACTCTTCAAAAGGCCACATTGACCAGGGCTGTGCCAGGTCAGAGCCAAGAGCCCAAGGCTTCTTCCAGGTCTCCCATGTGGATGACAGGGGCTCAAGCATTTGGGCAATCTTCCACTGCTTTCCCAGGAGCAATAGTAGGGAGCTGGATGGGAAGTGGAGCAGCCAGGTTTAGAACAAGTGCCCAAACAGGATGCCGGCGTTGCAGGCTACGGCTTAACTTGCTATGCCACAATGTCTGCCCCTGGATTTTTCTTTATTTTCTTTAAAAGGTTGAAGGTGTTTTGCTATATCACGTGAAGAACTGCTCTTATTAAGCTGGTACTGACCTGAGAACCCTCCTGTTTTTATTCTAGCCTAGCCTAAAACTGAACCACAGATGTTGGGCAAAAAATATGAGGCTTTTTTAATCAAATTTTTTTCACAGATAGCTCATCTGAAAAAGTGATACTCCCTCCTTTCAGCCTGATGTCAAAGTCAAGGCTTCAGTATTGATTTATTCCTACTGTTGATCCTTGGAGACGTGGATATCTGGATCAAATGACACGCTGCAAACGTTCATGATGCACAAAGGCCACCAAGGACAGAACATTCACCCTGCATGGGGATTTATTTTTTTCTTCTCCTTTCCTGTTTTATTTCCTTCCTTCTTCCTTCCTAGCTGGACACCTTTAATTTAACTCATAAACGAAACCAATATTCATAGTCAAGTTCTATTTTAAAATGACATGGAAGCACTGAATGTTTAAAGGTAAGGAAGGGAGGGTGAAACGCTTCTCACTAGAGTTCACGGAATGTTACGCTTTAGTTCTGTGTGTTGGCAGTTTTTAGAAGACTATTTCTGGTGCATGGGATCAGTGGGTGGGGCTCTCGGGAAACACAGCCTCAGCTGAGGACTTGAGCATATGTAGCCTATTCAGAAGGTGAGTTCCAGAAGCACCACAACGGGAAAAGAGAAGTGATACAGCGAAAGGAAAACAGAAAGCAGTGAAGCCGACCTTCTCAAGTGGATGACAGATGCAGCCAGCTGAAGCTCAGTCCGGCCCTCCCCCTTTAGCAGCTGAGTAAATGACGCTGGGAATCCTGCTGAGATAGGCTCCCCTAAGGGAGAGGAAAGAGACCAACAAGCAATGGGAGAAGATAAGAAAGACTGGTGGCATTTGATTAGAATTACTATTAAATGCACACAGAGAGAGTAATAAACACATCTGATGGGAGATTGAGGCTTTCCTCTATAGTATGTAATTATATATGACACCATAAATACATATTTATTCTCCTTTCCTCACTGGTTTAGAGAGCAGCAGCTATTGTATACAGAGATGCTGTGGTTTATATAATGGAGCGTTATTTAGCCTTAACTCAGAACAGCATGGATGCTCTTGGAGGACATGAAGTTAAGTGAAATCAGCCAGATACAGAAGGAAAAAAATTCTGCATGATGTCACTTACAGGTGGAATCTTAAACACCTGAAAGCATAGAGTAGAACTGTAACTAATAAAGGCAGGGAGTGAGTGAGAAGCAGCAGTAGGTCAAAGGGCAGAGAGAGGCAGTTCTGCAGCCTGTGTGGAGATTTAGCATGAGGACCATGGTGAATCATGTATTGTAATCTGAAAGTCTGCCCAGAGTTATTCAGGTGCTGTGACCATGAATAAGGCAGCAAGGTAAGGTCACATTTTATTTTGACAATTGTGTCATTTCATGCTGTATATACTCATATGTGTTTCAAAATGTTACCTTGAGATATACAATAACAGATTCAAATACATGAAACAGCAATTGTGTAAAACAATAGGTATATAATATATTGTTGAGCATCTAACATGTAGGAATGTAATGAGGGGTTTTCAAAAAGTTTGTGGGAAATGCCCATTATTTTTCCATTCCATTTTTCCACAAACTTTTTGAAGTACACTCCTAATATTTTTACCAACAACAGCACAAGGAAGTGTATTTAAGAAAGCAATGTTGGGCCCACACCGCGGCTCACCAGGCTAATCCTCCACCTGTGGCGCCGGCATTCCGGGTTCTAGTCCCGGTTGGGGCACCGGATTCTGTCCCAGTTGCTCCTCTTCCAGTCCAGCTCTCTGCTGTGGCCCGGGAGGGCAGGGGAGGATGGCACAGGTCCTTGGGCCCTGCACCCCATGGGAGACCAGGAGGAAGCACTGAAGCACCTGGCTCCAGGCTTCGGATTGGCGCAACACGCTGGCCGTAGCGGCCATTTGGGGGGTGAACCAACGGAAGGAAGACCTTTCTCTCTGTCTCTCACTCTCTCTCACTGTCTAACTCTGCCTGTCAAAAAAATTAAAATAAAAAAATGAAAGCTATGTTTACCTAAGGAAATGACTCCAGATGGTGAATGGAATCCACAGGGACAAATGAATAAGACCAGAAATGGTAAATAAGAATACTAATACAACACAAGCTGTGTATATATACATGTATTTATATATGTATATATACTTGTTCTTCTTCCTTCACTTAGGTTCCTTAAAAAAATAAATAAATAGGGCCAGTACTGTGCCATAGTAGGCTAAGCTTCCGCCTGTGGCGCAAGCATCCTATATGAGCGCCAGTCCACGTCCTGGATGCTTTTCTTCCGATCAAGCTCTGTTATGGCCTGTGATAGCAGGAGAAGATGGCCCCAGTACTTGGGCCCCTGCACCGCATGGGAGACCTGGAAGAAGCTCCTGGTTCCTGGCTTCAAATCAGTGCAGCTCTGGCCCTTGCTGTCATGTGGGGAGTGAGCCAGCAGATGGAAGATCTCTCTCTCTCTCTCTGTCTTTCTCTCTGCCTCTGCCTTTCTATAACTCTGCCTTTGAAATAAATAAATAAATCTTTAAAAAATAAATAGGCTGGTGCCGTGGCTTACTTGGCTGTTCCTCTGTCCAAGGTGCCGGCACCCTGGGTTCTAGTCCCGGTTGGGGCGCCGGGTGCTGGTCCCAGTTGCTCCTCTTCCAGTCCAGCTCTTTGCTGTGGCCCGGGAGGGCAGTGGAGGATGGCCCAGGTGCTTGGGTCCCTGCACCCACTTGGGAGACCGGGTGGGTGGGGGGAGGCGCCCAGCTCCTGGCTTCCGATTGGCGCAGCACCGGCTGTGGCGGCCATTGGGGGAGTGAACCAGCAGAGGGAGGACCTTTCTGTCTCTCTCACTGTCTGTAACTCTGTCTCTCTCTCTCACTGTCTAACTCTGCCTGGCAAAAAATTAAAAATAAAATAAAATAAAAATAAAGTAATTATAACAAAACATTGTTGGAGCTATAACATTTATAGATGTCATAAATACAATATATGCTCAACCCAAATGTCCATCAGCTGAAGACTGGATAAAGAAATTATGGCATATATACACTATGACTATTACACAGCAATAAAAAAATGAAATCCTTCATTTGCAACAAAATGGATGCAACTGGAAACCATTAGGCTTACTGAAATTAGCCAGTCCCAAAAAGACAAATACCATATGTTCCCTCTGATCTGTGGTAACTAATAGAATACATAAGAGGTAATCTATAGGAGTGAAACTGACACTGTGAGATGCAATGATTTTGAACAGCCCATGTCTTAAGCAACTGGGTTTTTTTTTTTTTTCCAAACTAATTGTTGAACACTTCACTTAGTTTAGGGTTAATCTTATGAGTATAAAGTTAACTGAAAATAGATTTTTATAAAAAATAAGAATGGGACTAGGAGAGGGAAGAGGAACAAGGGTAGAAATGGGGAGGGAGTGTTGGATGGCAAGAATCACTATGTTCCTAAATTTGTATAAATGAAATGCATGAAGTTTGTATTCATTAAATAAAATCTTTAAAATGTAATATGTTTACTGATAATACCACAAAAGGGGACAAATATATCTACATGGTAACAATGGTTTAAGATCTCATTGAAATTAAGGTAGTACACATCTGAAGCCAATGCTAATGAATTAAGAGGTATGTGATAAACCCTAACGTAATCACTAAGGAAAAGTGACAACACAAAAGCAGAAAGAAATTAAAATCTATATAAGACAATGCTACTGTATAAAAGTGTTCATCCCCAAACTCATGTTGGAACTTAATCCTCAATGTGGTAATCTTAAGATGTGGGGCCTGTGGGGAATGGTTTAATGCCTTATTTAAAAACTGGTGGGAACTGGACAAGCTGAGGCCCTTTTTACCCTTATACCCCTCCAGCCAGGTAAGGACTCAGCCTCTGTCCCCTGCAGGAAACAGCAACAAGGCACCATCTCACAAGCAGAGACCCTCTTTCTTCCCAGCCTCCAGGTCTGTGGGAAATAAATTCATATTGTTCATAAATTACTCAGATTCAGGTATTCTGTTACATCAGTAAAAAGAAAATGACAGAAATTATTCACCTAATGCAGATTAGTGCAATAAAGAGAAATAGGAAAATCAAACATATGTGAGCTATACAAAAATAAAAAGCAATGGGCCAGCATTGTGGCTCAACAAGTTAAGCCACTACCTACAATGCCACCAACCCATACGGGCAACTGTCCAATTTCTGGCTGTTCCACTGTTAATCCAGCTCCCTGCCAATGTGCCTGGGAAGTCATTAGATGATGGTTCAAGTCTTTGGGCCACATGGGAGACATCAACAGAGTTCTAGGTTCCTGGCTTCAGCCTGATCCAGCCCCAGCCATTGGGATCATGTTGGGAGTGAACCAGCAAATGGAGATCTCTCATCTTTTCCCTGAAACTCTGCCTTCAAACAAATAAATAAATAAATCTTTAAAAAGAAAGAGAACGAAAAGAAAAATCCAGCTATCAATAATAACATTAAATGTGATTGGATTAGACAAATCCAATCAAGGCAGAGACTAACAAGCAGGATTTTATAAAAATCTAATTATATGGTATCTACAAGGAGAAATACTCTAATGTCAAATACACCCAGGAGAATAAAAAGACATGCAAACAGAAACTACAAGAAATCTGGATATGCTATGTAGACAATAAACACTTTAAAAATGTATCACATAAAATCGACTTTAAAAAACTGTTAGCACATGCACCTGGAGCATTATAACGCTTTTGCTTATGTTCCAACTGAGTTTCAAAACCCACCCAAGCTCCCTGAAAAAATCTGGAGCACCTTTGAATTTGCCTCTGGAAAAATCCATGGCTGTTCTTCAAAGAACAATCAAAATGCAACCTCTTCTGTAAAGACATCTCTAACCATTCCCACACCCGCCCTGCTCCTAAGGTCAACACTGTCTCTGCCACTGTAGCAATTATACATCCATGTATATATTTTCTAATGTACAAATTAAGACCTGCAAACAAATCAGCATAGTCAGGGTTTTTCCCTATAGAGCTCTGCTCAGAACTCCTCACATCCCTCTTTATACTTTCTGTTCACCACACTGCTCCCCTCTTCACTAATGCTGTCAACTGGCCAGCACCTGCAGCACCTTCACTTCAATGGACACTGTAGTGCCTTAGTGACTTCTTTGTGTATATGGGCTGAAAACAAAAAACTATTTCCTTTTTGATGTAGGTAACACAACACCTGCTATGGTTTAACTGTTAGTGAGAGATAAATTAACACACAGGGGAGGGTTCTAGTTGGGTGGAAGAGACACATTACTTGCCTTCTGTTGTCTCTGTCTACCATGGAATTTTTCCATTGATAATGTGGTTACAAGGACCAAAGTTGAGGTCTAAGCAAGGAGTTCCACAGGTCAAGAGGTGCCCTAGACCAATGATACATACTTGTTTTATTGGAGAGAGCTGGGGGGATGGAGAAGGGATCAAAACTGCCCAGTTAGCTATTGAGTAGCATGTGTTTTATTTGTGCTTATTGTGTAGAGAATACATGGGTTGCAATAGTTGTCACTAATGGATGGTTGAATTAAGACCTCATGAATATTGAGTGCTTGTATGTGCTAAGTATATTTAGTGCATCCTATGTATTAAGTATGTCTTGTATATTGAGAGTGTCATGAGTATTTAAGTGCATTTTTATCTCCTGAATATAAGGTATCTCTTGATCCTTTCAGCCCTTTCTATTTGTTTAGTGTCCATGTGTACTGCATACTAACTACTTATGCTTAACACTAATAGTTTCACCAATCCTATTTGTTGTCTTTTATGGCAGAATTGAATAATCTCAAAAAATACAGCAAATGCATCTTTAATTATCCAAGAGAATTATCTATTTCTTCATGTGTTTTCATTTATTTAAATCTCTTTTAATAGTTTTCAGTAGTTTCAAGGACCTTATATATTTTATCAATATTGTAAATGAGTCTCAAAAATCTGTAAGAACTTTTTTTATATTTTATATCAATTTTTTCTGCCCATAAACCTTTTATTTAAGGAATACAAACTGAATGCATTTCATAAGTACAACTTTAGGAACATAGTGATTCTTCCCACTGTATCTACCTTCCCACCCTATTCCTACTTCATCTCCTATTCCCATTCTTATTTTTTCCTAAGATTTATTTTCAATTAACTTTATATACATATGATTAACTCTATACTAGGTAGAGTTCAACAAATAGTATTGAAAAAAAAATGTTCTTCAACAGTCAAGACAAAAGCTGTAACAAATAGTATTGAAAAAAAATGTTCTTCAACAGTCAAGACAAAAGCTATTTAAAGTCATTGCATCTCAAAGTTTTAATAACACTTTCCTTACTATTCTCTCTCTCCATCAGGCTAGAACAGGATAAACCCAGGTATTCCATCCATGAGCTATATAACCTTGGGCTTTTCAACCTCTCTGGAGGCCAGTTTCTTCATTTACCAAAAAATTAATAATTTATAACCCATAGCATTACTGCCAAATTTGAATGATATTGTTTGTTGCATGGAGTTTTTCTGTACCTTGCAAGATATTTAGAGCATGCTTGGCTTCTATCCACTTACACAGCAGATAAAACTCCCACCCTCCAGTTTTAAAAAATTGAATGAGGAAATCTATATAATATGCATAGAATTAATAAGTTCTCAAATTTTGGCAATTATTATTAATGAGGCACTCTGGGCATCTAGATAACTGAGTTTTTGTATTTTATGGACCTGGAATTTTAAAATCTACTTAACAAAAAATTGCAATGCATTAAGTATTGGCTTCCGATTTTAAAATATAAAACAACTTTAACATTTTATTGATAACTCAGAATTATCATTATGAATTATTATAACTTCAGTGAAAGAGGGAAAGAAATACACACTCATTGAATGCCTGTGGCGGTCTCTTGCCATTGATTTCCAGCACCAAATTTGATTCTGATAATAACTCTGAGAGGTATCCTCTTTTTACAAAGGAGGAAGGTGAATTGCAGAGAAGTTAGCTTCTGTGTGGTTAAGTCACTGCTAAGTGGCCAGATCTGTTTGTTTCTAAAGCCTATGTCCCATTTGCTAGCCTTGGCAGTCACTTAATAAATCTTTTAGATGAATAATATATGTGGGAGCCGGCGCCGCGGCTCACTAGGCTAATCCTCTGCCTAGCGGCGCCAGCACACCAGGTTCTAGTCCCGGTCGGGGCACCGGATTCTGTCCCGGTTGCCCCTCTTCCAGGCCAGCTCTCTGCTGTGGCCAGGGAGTGCAGTGGAGGATGGCCCAAGTGCTTGGGCCCTGCACCCCATGGGAGACCAGGAGAAGTACCTGGCTCCTGCCATCGGATCAGCAGGGTGCGCCGGCCGCAGCGCGCCAGCCGCGGTGGCCATTGGAGGGTGAACCAACGGCAAAAGGAAGACCTTTCTCTCTGTCTCTCTCTCTCTCTGTCCACTCTCCCTGTCAAAAATATATACATATATATATATATATATATATATGGGGTGATTTACCCCTACATTAAATGGCCCAGTACAAGTCCCTGTTGAAGGTGGGTGTCTGCTATAGACATCATTGACTACCTATCCAACAGTCATTCTTCCCTACAGCCCACAGCCCAGCTCTGTTCCTTCCCGAGAGAACCTATCTGCTCAGGTCAACAGTAGTCTTTTGATTTAAGGGAAGCTGAACCTCTCCAAAGTCCAGTGACCTTGACTGGTCCTAGTTATAATCACTCCATTCTCTTGGCCAATAATGGGTCTAGGCATGAGCAGGTGAAACAGTTTGGCCAATGAGACATGACAGGAAGCAGGAGGAAGTTTCTCATAGCTGATAAAACAGGTCCTTAGAAGAAAATTACTGCTCTTCTTCCACTGGATGACATAGCATCTGATACCAACTGTGGCCTTGAGAGAACAGGCCTCAGAGCAAGAACCAACAGGCTGAAGATGACAGAATGAAAAACAGCAGAAGTCAGAGCTCTTAATGATACCCTTAAAGCATATATATTGTATGTTCCCATAAGGTACAGCCTGGGTCACACAGATGGTACTTTTGGTTTGGTTTCCCAAACTCCACATTATATACAGAACACGATGTGATACCTTACATTCCTTTTTCTAACAGATTAAAAAAAATTGCAAACTCAAAGTTAAGCAAGTTACAAAATAATTGAGGGAACCTTGTACCCTATTTTTGTCCTGTAAGGTTGCTTAGGAAATAGTCCCACCTCAAAACTATTTACCTTGGGGCTGGCATTGTGGTGCAGCACATAAAGCTTGCATCCATGTTGGAGCATGGATTTGAGTGCCCTGCTGCTCTGGGAACTTGAACACCTACCACCCGCGTGGGAGACCTGGATGGAGTTCCTAGCTCCTGGCTTCAGCCTGGCCCAGCCCAGGCGATTGCAGCCTTTTAGGAAGCAGACCAGAGGATGGAAGATTCCTGTCACTCTGCCTTTCAAGCAAATAAATAAATATTTTTTAAGAAATTAAACTATTCACCTCTTTTTTAAAATGTCAGGTGCAGCTGCTTCATTATTATAAGGAAAGCAGCAAGGAACGAGGTAAGAGGAGAGGTGCTGATGATTGTGCCGGTTTTGCAGAGCACTGAGAATCCATTCATTTGTCCTCTTGGGGGTGTGTCACACAGCAGGCAGGTACAAAAATGCTCGGTGTCTGGCGCTGTGGCATAGCGGGTAAAGCTGCTGCCTGCAGTGCCGGCATCCCATGTGGGTGCAGGTTCAGGTCCCAACTGCTGCACTTCCGATCCAGCTCTCTGCTATGGCCTGGGAGGGCAGTGGAGGATGGCCCAAGTCCTTGGATCCCTGCACCCACGTGGAGACTCTGGCTTCAGATCAGCACAGCTCTGGCCATTGTAGCCATCTGGGGAGTTAACCGTGGATGGAAGACACCCCCCCACACACACACCGCCTCTCCTTTTCTCTCTGTAATTCTGCCTCTGCCTCTCTCTAACTCTGCCTTTCAAATAAATAAATAAATATTTTTTAAAAATGCTCATCATGCCTCTGATTGTCCCCTCAGGCCTGCCTAAGGGGTACCAACAGTGGATCAACTATGGTCAAGTCAGGTAACCAAGCTGTTTTAGGCATTTTAGGTGCAGTATACCTATTTGGCATTGTCATATTATTTTTGCTTTTGCCTCTTCCCTTCCTTTGGAGGTTGAAAGGTCCTTTTGCCTAAAAATAGATAATTATGAGGTTTCACTGGTGATGGTTTTTGCCCTTGGTGCAATCGTTTGGGATCTATCCATGGATAAAAGGGAGGACCTGTCCATTCTTTTTTTTTTTTTTTTTTTTTTTGGACAGGCAGAGTGGACAGTGAGAGAGACAGAGACAGAGAGAAAGGTCTTCCTTTGCCGTTGGTTCACCCTCCAAAGGCCGCCGCGGCCGGCGCACTGCGGCCGGCTCCCTGCGCTGATCCGATGGCAGGAGCCAGGAGCCAGGTGCTTCTCCTGGTCTCCCATGGGGTGCAGGGCCCAAGCACCTGGGCCATCCTCCACTGCACTCCCTGGCCACAGCAGAGAGCTGGCCTGGAAGAGGGGCAACCGGGACAGAATCCGGCGCCCCAACCGGGACTAGAACCCGGTGTGCCAGTGCCACTAGGCGGAGGATTAGCCTAGTGAGCCGCGGCGCCGGCGGACCTGTCCATTCTCACCATCTACTTAGCTATGCCTCCCTCTTCAGGCAGAACATGCTAGGTATTGCATAGAGTACTGTTGTCTCAGTGAATATGTGGATGGTGTGTAAAATAAATATAAGTGAGTTCTGACTGTATTCATTCACTCACTCTGCTTGTTGCTGAGGAGCCCACCATTCAGTCGTGACAACGTAAAGAGATAACTACAGGAAGGAGTCCCAGATGTCATGCTAGACGTGTGCCCAGGGCTGTGGTGGAGCAGAGGAGCAATTTTAAAACTGTTTATTTTAAATAGAGGGGACAGGGAATTGCACAGTACCTACTGTGGCTGGAATGAAGAGCTAACACTATTTCCCGGAACAACTAACCTGGTTGTGTTGATCTTTGTACCTCTGATGCCTGCTATAAGCAGTTTAGTTTGGGGGACATGACCTCTGGTCATGAGGTAGAAAGAGGACAGATGGGCAATACTGACCCATGAGCCAGCTGAAATGTTGACTCAATGCATAGGGTAAAGAAAGTTTAGGCACATAAAAGAGTAAAGAGTACGAAAGTCAGCTGGTAATATAAGGAAAAAGCAAATAAACACTCTGAAAAGGACTTCAAGAAAGTATAGAGGCCTATTAAAGGGTCCTGCAACAGTTCTAGGCTTGAGTTCCTCTTGTGGCACTATTTTCCTGATCGTTAATTACCTTCTTAACAGAGTCAGCCTGAATGATTTTCTGTTTTTCGCAACTCAAAAAGCTTAATGAAAAAACTAAGTCCTCCAACGTGCATTCTTTCTGTTTCTGTTAAGTATGACCCTTCCTTCTTTGTGCCAGTTTCAATTTTATATCTCCAGGGGAGGTTGCCTTTCCTCTCTACAGCCATCTGTTAAGCTGACATTTTGGGCCTGAACAAAGTGCCAGACCGGGCACTCGAGACACAGAGATGGTTCATGGTTGGTTCTTGACTTCAAAGTTGGAAATAACCTACATGTCCAAAAGTACAAATATAGTTGAAGTAACTGTGATAAGCCTGAAAAAGAAATGACTTTACAGTCTTTAAAATCCTCTAGTGAAAACTTCTACTTACATGGAAAATTCATCCAATCTAATGGCAAATGAAAGAAGCACATTAAAATAATTTTAGAGTCTACAAGAATCATTATAGTATGTCAGACCAGATCCAAGAACTGACTCAGACGTTTTCTGAATGTATGACCTTCAGCTAGCTACTAAGTCCCTCTGAGCCTCAGTTTCCTCAGCTATAAAATGGGGATAATAACAGTACCTACCTCCATAGGGGCCTGGGCTTGATTAAATGAGGCAACACCTGCAAAGCAGTTGGTGTCACGACAGCTTGTAGTAAACGGTCAACAAATGCTACCCATTATTAGAATGCTGTGGTATCCTGGCACTGATTCAAGCCCCAGCCGCTCCACTTCCAATCCAGCTCCCTGCTAATGGACCTGGGAAAGTGACAGAAAATGGGCCCCACCCACCTATGTGGGAGATACAGAAGTTCCAGGCTCCTGGCTTCTGACCAGCCCAGCGGGCATTTGGAAGTAAACCAGCGAGTAGATGGAAGATCTTTGTCTCTCCCTTTCTCTCTAACTCTGCCTTTCAAATAAATATATAATTCTTTATATATGCATATACATTAAGTGCATGCATGGAAACTGTGAATAGTGATGCTATACCTGAGTGATATGACTACAGGTGACTTTTATTTTCTTCCTTATACTTTTATATATTTTCTATAATTTCTACAATGGCAATGTTTTGTCTTTGCAATAAGAAAAAAATATTTGAAGCATTTGTTACAATTCTTAAAAGTTAAATATTTCCAGTGTGCTTTTTTAAAAAATCAATTATTACACATTTTTAGGAAAAGAACTGTATTTTACTGCAGCTTAAATTATTCTGCTGCTTAAACTACACACTCAGAGCAGGCATCTGGCTTCGCAGCTGCTATGCTCCCATCTCATGCTGCAGTCCTTGGGGTCTGCTGCCACCTCTGGCTCTCGACTCCGCTTCCTGTTAATGTTCCTAGGAAGCAGCAATGACGACGCAAGTACTTGAGTTCCTGTCACCCACACAGACGGAGTGAGCCAGAGGCCGGCAGCTGGCTCGTTCACGCACTCTCTCTCTCCCTCTGCCTATTAAATAAACAATAAAATTTTAAAATTTAAAAAGAGTTATTATGGGGCCAGCACTGTGGCGCAGCAGGTTAACACCCTGGCCTGAAGCGCCAGCATCCCATATGGGTGGCGGTTCGAGACCTGGCTGCTCCACTTCTGATACAGCTCTCTGCTGTGGCCTGGGAAAGCAGGAGAAGATGGCCCAAGTCTTTGAGCCCCTGCACCCACGTGGGAGATGCCGAAGAAGCTCCTGGCTCCTGGCTTCAGATTGGCGCAGCGCCAGCCGTTGCAGCCAATTGGGGAGTGAACCATCAGATGGAAGACCCCTCTCTCTCTCTTTATCTCTCTCTCCCTCTTCTTCCCTCCCTCCCTCCCTCTCCTCTCTCTGTGTAACTCTGATTTTCAAATAAATAAATAAATTTTTAAAAAAGAGTTATGATGGAACTTAAAAAATTGAAAATACATGCTTAAATAGTTCAGTCCTATTTCACAATTATTATTATTATTATTATTATTTTTTTTTTTTGACAGGCAGAGAGGACACTGAGAGAGAGAAACAGAGAAAGGTCTTCCTTTTCCGTTGGTTCACCCCGCAATGGCCGCTGCGGCCAGTGCACCACGTTGATCTGAAGCCAGGAGCCAGATGCTTCTCCTGGTCTCCCATGCGGGTGCAGGGCCCAAGCACTTGGGCCATCCTCCGCTGCACTCCCGGGCCACAGCAGAGAGCTGGACTGGAAGAGGAGCAACCGGGACAGAATCTGGCACCTCGACCGGGACTAGAACCCAGGGTGCTGATGCCACAGGCGGAGGATTAGCCTGTTGAGCCGTGGTGCTTGCCCCTATTTCACTATTTTATGAGTACTAGAACATCATGAATGATGCAGAACTAGTATGTTTATTAGAAAATAAGATATACCAACATTTGCTTAGATACAAACTCCTGCTTTAAATTAGTAGTTTATATTCAAATTTGCTAAGATTAGGGGTTGTGTGTGTGCTCAAGTCAAGATTTCTTACCAGAGCAATGGAATTTGACTTAGGATAAAATAAAATTAGTGTTGAGAATACTGTGGGCAGAGATGGGAGAAAAGTATTGCTGGTTCTTTAGGCAGATGAAATTACCTACACCAGCACTAGCACAGAAGAACCACATTCTGAATATTCAGAGTAGAATCATGGGGGCCAGCATCATGGCTAGCAGGTTAAGTCACCACCTGCAACGTCAGCATCCCAAATAGGTGCCAGTTCATGTCCCAGCTGCTCTACTTCCAATGCCACTCCCTGTTAATGTTCCTGAGAAAGCAGCGAAAGATGGCCCACATCCTTGGGCCCCTGCACCCACGTGGGAGACCTGGAATAAGCTCCTGACTCCTGGCTTCAGACTCGCCCAGCCCTGGCTGTTGCAGTCATTTGTGAAGTGAATCAGTGGATGGGAGATCTCTCTCTCCCCTCTCTCTCTCTCTCACTCTCTCTCTGTAACTCTGCCTTTCAAATAAATATTTCTTAGAAGTTGAATTATGGACACAGAAATAAAAAGATCAACCTCAGAAAACGTGGAATATCTAAGATATTTGTGAATCTTTTCAGTCATTTAAATAAAATTTACTAAATATGAATTTCAAATTCATTGACTTTTCCTATTACTATGATGTGATATAGGAAGTTTCCTTAAGATACATGCTTTTTAAAAATAAAGAACTACTAAGTGCTATTTTTCAGTAGGAAAAATGTTACAGGAAATGAATATACAAAAATAGGAAGCAGAAAGTAGAGGTGGTTAGCAATGCTTTTAATTTTGCTCCTTCCTTCCTTACAACATAGACAAAAACACCTGCAGAGGGTTTCAAATACTGTGCATGTACTCATCATTCCCAAATTTACAACTCCTGAAAAACGTCTTGTCACTGCCTCCTGTCTCTTCCTGTCTGTTCTTTAGATCTCGGTTTAAATGTCAATTCCCAGAGAATCCCTTTCCTGAGATCCAAGACTAAGTCACTTCTAAGAGAGGGGCTTTCACTCTTTTTGACTCTGACCTCATAGTAAGAAGTGTGTTTCACTGGATGGGCATTTGGCTCAGTGGTTAAGTCCATCACTTGGGCCACCCACATCTCATATGTGAGATCATAGTTCAAGAACCAGCTACTCTGCTTCCTATACAGTTTCCTGATAATATGTATCGTGGAAGGCAGCAAGTAGTGGTTCACGTACTTAAGATTCCGGGTACATGTGGAAGACCTGGGTGGAATTCCAGGCGTCTGTCTTTGGCCAGACCCAGCTTGGTTCTTGCAGATATTTAGGAAGTGGATGTATGGTTAGAAGGTCTCTCTTTGTCTCTGCTTCTCACACTCTCTACCTTTCAAAAAAAAAAAAAAGCAATTTAAAAAAATATGTTTCATATCATGACCTGGTGCACATATACTTGTAAATATTCATTCTCAAATAAATAATTATTATAAGAGACTAGGGACACAAAGTGAATAAAACAGATAGAAATTCCTGACCTAAGGAGGACCACATCATGATGACCCTGTTTCTTCTTCGCCTTTTAAAACCGTTGTCATTCTGGTGGCCAGTAATCCTATCAAAATACAGATCATGTTGATCTACTCTGCACATTCCAGCAGTGTGCCATCTCAGTCTCAGACAAAACGTGATCTGACCCCCACTGCTATCTGACCTTTCCTCTCTGCTCACCACTCCTCCCACTCACTCCCCGTCACTCACATGGGCCTGGGTCTCTTCAGCTCCAACAGGCCATGTGCACTCCTGGTCTTTGCACTGGCTGTTCCCTCTGCCTCCAAGTCTCCTCCTCAAATGTCCATTCAGCTCTCTCTC
This sequence comes from Oryctolagus cuniculus, assembly GCF_964237555.1. Classification (NCBI taxonomy): domain Eukaryota; kingdom Metazoa; phylum Chordata; class Mammalia; order Lagomorpha; family Leporidae; genus Oryctolagus; species Oryctolagus cuniculus. The sequence goes on from NC_091437.1 coordinate 8,960,431, forward strand.
TCCATTTCTGGGGATCATGAACCAAAAGGCCTTCCCATGGAAGTGGCCCTTGGCTACCTTTTATAAACATGTAACCCCCAGCCCTGACAAGTTGTATATTACTCCTCGCCTTTTGTTTTTCAGTCCTTTGTCATCTTCTAGTATATTCTATATTTTACTAATTTATCTTATTTATTATTTACCTTTCCTCTAGAAATCACACTCCCTAAGAACCTGAATTTTCATCTGTTTATTCACTGATACTATAAACTGAAATAAAAGTTTCACAAAAGAATTCTTATGATGTGCGATTACTTGGACACTTTCTGTTACTTCTTTTGTTAAAAATCACTAGATTCATTTTATAACCCAATCATGGATACTGATCCACAGTTTATATTACACTGCTTTTTAATGTATGACTTCATGTAGCTTGTACATTTGCTTCATGGTACATCATGTGGGTATGTGAGATTATTTGTTTATTCCCTTCTGCACTGTGAGTCCCATGAGGGGATGAGGAGTCAGGGTGGCCTTACTCACTGCTGTGTTTCCAGGACCTGGTGTAGAACTATAACAAATACAAGTCATGTGCAAGCAGAAGTTGAAGGGAGTAGGAACTGTAAGCAGAAGTTAGCCACCAGACAGATAAAAAACAGGAACACAGAGGGAAGTAGAAACTATGACCCGGAGAGAAAGAGCTGTATTCCAGTTCTAACTGCACAGATTTCTTTAACCCCTTGATTGTAAGGAAAATTTTTGATTTTTGGAACTAATGTTACATAGATAGCACATGAATTAAACATTTGATCAGTCAGAGCAAACAATCCAAATACTTCAGTCAGTAGATATTAGGAAGATGTTGCTGGCCAAGTGGAGGAATTAACTTTATAGTCCAGAACTGAGGGAGCGTGAAGGGACTGTGTGCTTTGGTCAAGACTCGCGTCCCTGCATCATCCCGCCAGCTTCCTTTGCTGTGCACACATCGCTTTGTCACTCACAGAGAGCTTCTCCTACCCCATTACCTAACGGGGGAAGGACAGTCTAGAATATATTAGGAAGATGCTTTCAAAGCGAGTAAAACTCACAGGAGTGATCTCTCTCTGGGTGAAATGGGATGGAATCCCACTCAGGGAATGCTGCAATTCAGGATTGGTCAATGTAAATATTCAGTCTCGCTCTTTTCCGTCTTAGCACACTTCATTGCTCCCAGCCTCATTTTGTTTAAAAATCATGAGATCTGGCAGGCGCCGCAGCTCACTTGACTAATCCTCCACCTGCGGCGCCAGCACCTGGGTTCTAGTCCCAGTTGGGCTCCAGATTCTGTCCCGGTTGCTCCTCCAGTCCAGCTCTCTGCTGTGGCCTGGGAGGGCAGTGGAGGATGGCCCAAGTGCTTGGGCCCTGCACCCGCATGGGAGACCAGGAGGAAGCACCTGGCTCCTCGCTTTGGATCAGCTCAGCGCGCTGGGGACGAAGCGCTCCAGCTGTAGCGGCCATTTGGGGGATGAACCAACGGAAAAGGAAGACCTTTCTCTCTCTCTCTCTCTCTCTCTCTCTTTCTCTCTCACTAACTCTGCCTGTCAAAAAAAAAAAAAAAATCATGAGATCTGAGATTCAGGTTTGACTAGTTTGATGATTCAGTCTAACTCGAACTAGACTCTACATTGGAGACTGGAAACAAAACCAACTCCAGGCAGAAAATAAAGTGTGCGTGCGTCTTGCAGTGTCTTGATTTCTCATACTGTGATAACACACACACACATACACACACAAGAATTTGGTACTTTATAAATATACAAATTATTTTACATATGCAAATTTCTTAGCAGTGACAGACTTAAAAATGATGCTAAGAAACCTTAAGTTCGGTGCTTCTCATTTACTTGGGCCCCTTCCAAGATTATTATTTTTAAGAGGTTTCTAAAAGTGTATACTGTTCATGCCCCTTAAAATCTGGATCTGCAGATCAGCAGTGCAGTCAGTTGCATTGGCCAGTTGGGTGGGGCTGGGTTTCAGTGTCTCAGGTTTGACCAGCAGCCCTGGCTTCAATGAGCCTCGGCCACCATGTTGCAAGCTAATGTGCAGCAGCTGTGACATGAACAGAGGAAAAGGAGGAAACCACTTTGCTTTTCTATTTTTGGCCTTTGAAAGGGGTAAATCAGGGTTTATGGGAAAACAGAAAAGGAGATGAAAAACCATGTCTTAGGAAATGACTATGAAAGGAAGTGCCAATAACCCAAGTTCTGAGTTTAAAAAAATACACTTTGTAATCTTTATCTGACTTATAATTCATACAGATCTTTAGTTAGTCCTAGTTGGGGATGCTAGAAATAAACTGGAAATTTGGATGGGGGGGGTAGATAAAACTAGATATTCAGTTTTCAAGATCCAGTTATAAAGGAGATCATAGACCAACTTGAAAAATAAAGGGGAATCTGGTGAGAACAAGAAACTATCTCTCATACCTTATATGCCATTAATCATGGGGCAGAAGCAATAATCCCAAAGGGTTTGAGGCCTAGCTAGGAGAATTGCTGGACAGATGACCCCATTCTAAAATGCCTCCAGAATACAATGGGACTGTACCCTAAATTCACCATTTTTAAAAACTGCTTCATATAGTGGAAGATGTCCTGAGCCCTTGGGCCCCTGCACTCACCTGAGAGACCCTGAAGAAGCTTCTGCTCCTGACTTCAGATTGGCCCAGCACCCACCATTGTGGCATTTGGAGAGTGAACCAGCAGATGGAAGACCTCTCTCTCTGTCTCTGTCTCTGCTTCTCTATAACTCTGCCTTTCAAATAAATAAATAAATCTTAAAAAAAAAAAACACAGCTTCATATGGTGGAAAATGGATTATAGTGAATTTTTGATTCAGAATTAGAACTAAAAGGACTCTCAGAAATCTTGATCCTCTTTATTTACATAAAACATTTTTAAGGTCATTTGCCTAATGCCATATAGTCGAAAAACTAAGACTAAACCCCAGGACTGATCATTCCTGGCTCAAGGATTTTTGAGTGAAATCCTATTGCCTCTCTGTTGCAGAAAATCTGCATCCCTCTGCATTACTTTTCTTGCCTGAAGTTTATTTTCCAAATTAGAAATCGACTTTACAGGCCATAGGAAAATAAATCTCCTTCTTTTCTTCTAGTAGTATTAAATTTGGCTGGTTGATATCTTCATGAAATATTTGATTTAGTTATAATAAAAGAATAAAGAGTAACAAACTATAATTACATTTAAAAGAACGAAAAATTACACACACTAGATCATATGTATTTGTCTTTTTCACAAATGTAACCTTTTTGCCATTAAGCATTTTTAATTATTATATAGCATACACAATTTGTCTGGTTATGTGAATATAGTTCTAATCATTCTAAAAATGTCTGGGGGTCCAGTGTTGTGGTGCAGTACATGAAGCTGCTGCTTGTGACACTGGCATCCCATATCAAAGCACAGATTCAGTCCTGGCTGCCCCATTTCAGATCTATCTCACCGCTAATCTGCCTGGGAAAGCAATGAAAGATGACCCAAGTGCTTGGGCTCCTGCCAAGTAAGTGGGAGATCAGGATGGAGTTCCAGGCTTCTGCCTTCAGCCTGGCCCAGACCTGGCTGTTGTTACCATTTGGGGAGTGAAAGAGTGGATGGAAGATCTCTTCCCTCTCTGCCTCTCTCTTTCTTTATATCACTCTGCCTTTCAAATCAATCAACAAATAAGTCTTTAAAAGAATAAAATATAAGCCATTTAATTATATTTCTATTTTTGTTTGTTTTATTTACATTTTGGCTTCCTTCTTGATTCCCTTTAGGAATGAACTGATATTCTTTTCACATCTAAGCAAACTACAGTTCATCATTTCCCAGACTTTGGTCATTCACATTCATGATTTCTTCAATATCTATGTGCATCTCTTTCAGTGTTAAGATGGTATTTTTTGGCTCATTTTTCCAATGAATATCTAGCTTAGTTTCACCCTAAAATAACACCCATGAAATCAAGGCTTGATGTGCTAATTAAAGTTTTCACATATTAAATATTAATATTTATTAAATAATATATAATAAATGAATAATGATAAATATTTATTAAATAAATAAAAACTCCTAAGTATTAATCTGTTGACTCCCTAAAATCACTGACTGCAATGGTTAATGGAAGGAGAACTGAATTTAGAACCAGGAAAGACAGGCCTCAAAATACAGTTCTGATGTTTTCCTCCATGAAAATGGCTTTACCACTCTGAGACTGTGTCTCTTAATCTGTAAAATGAAAGAAAATGTTTGTTCTGCCTATATTGGCCATTATTTTGATAACTGTGAAAAACACATAATATAATGACAATAATATTAGTAATAATAACAGGACCATAATATAAAAGCCAACTTTTACTTCCTAGATTTAAATACTTATTAACCTGCAAGACTGCATACTTATTTTGAGGAAGGGGAGGAAGAAGAGAACAGCTGCCCTACTCAGGGATGGAAGCATTCTGTCTGTTAGTGTGCCTGAATCACCCCACCCAAGAGAAGCTGCACCTGCCACGTGCAGGGTGCAGCCCAGGAGAGGCTGAGTGCTGTGTGTGGGACTCCATCAGTGCATGTAAACTGACTTCAGAGGCAATGTGGAGTCATTAGAAGCCTTGATTTTTCTAGCAATTAAGTTCCTATAAACGTATAGAACAGTGAGTTCCTACACCACTTTCCCACCAGGAGCTAGCAGTGCAATTGCCCAGCTCCCTGGAAGCCTCCTTGAAACATCCCCATTTGAACATCAAAGGGGCTTCTCTGTACACATTCACCCTTCTAACTTGGTGTTAGGTACTTTGAAGAAACACGCCTAGGTTCAGCAGGTGTCATGGGGCTTCATATTAACCTCTGACCACCTCTAGCCTGAACATTAAGGCGCAGGCAAATGTGTCAGGCACTGCTTACACACTTTTGCTTACATTGAAACATTTAAGATCGTTCTTGCCATTTGTGAGAACCCTAATATACGGCTATAGCTTACAACTGTGTCCTATATCCTAAGAAACATTCAGATTTATTCACATTTTTTATGTTTATTGTATTTATTTATTTGAAAAGCAAAATGGCAGAGAGAGAAAGAGAAAGATATCTTTCATCTGCTGGTTTGCCCCCTCAAGTGCCTGCAATGGCTGAACCTGGGCCACCGTGAAGCGTGGATCCAGGAACTCCACCCAGATCTCACACGCAGGCCAATCCCCTGCAACCTCCCAGGATGCACATTATCAGGAATCTGGAACTGGAGGTCAAGGTGGGTCCAGAACCCACACACTTTGATATGGGATGTGGTGACTTGAGCAGCAGCTTGACCTGCTATACCACAACGCCTGCCCCTATCCAAATTTTTACTTTAAAAAATTATTCTGCTTCCTCAGGTGAAATCACAGTCACCCGTGATGTTGGAGCATTTGAGTATTTTATATGCAACATCTGGGTTGTTAATTTCTTTAAATAGAAGATGGTATATAGGTGCTGGCATTCTGGCCATAGCCGGTAGAGTCACCAAGGTGACACCAGCATCCCCTAACGGTGCCAGTTCATGTCCCAGCTGCTCCAGCTCTGATTCAGCTGTTTGCAGAAGACGACCTAAGTGTTTGAGGTCCTGCCACACATTTGGGAAGCCGGATGGCTTCAGCATGGCCCAGCCCTGGCTGTTGCAGCCATCTGGAAAGTGAACCAGCAGATGGAAGATCTCTCTCTCTCTCTCTCTCTCTCTCTCTCTGTGTGTGTGTGTGTGTGTGTGTGTGTAACCCTGACTTTCAATAAATAAATCTTTTTAAAAAATAGACAGCATATATCATTAAAATTATTTTTTAAAGATATATTTATCCTTTTGAAAGGCAGAGTCACGGGGGGACGGGGGGATCTTCCATCTACTGGTTCACTCTCCAAATGGCCTCAATCACCAGGGCTGGGTGAGGCCAAAGCCAGGAGTCAGGAGCTTCCTCTGAATCTCCCTAAATACTTGGGCCATCCTCCACTGCATTGCCAGGTGCACCAGCAGGGAGATGAATCAGAAGTGGAGCGATCAGGAATTGAACTGACTCCCATATGGGATGCCAGCTCTGCAGGTCATGGCTTTACACTGCTGCACCAAAATGCTGACTGCTAGAATTATTCTTAATATGTTTAAATTTTTATTTGATTCATAAAATCAGAGTTCTTGCCCTTAGTGATCTTTTAAATTCTAGTATACTACATCCATAGAAATTAAATTGAACTCATACTAATCTCTTGATTATTATAATATTAAATGTATAATGTAATATTATAATAATATTAAATGTAGAAAAATAGTCATTTGGACTATCTGATAGTCTGTAAGAAAAGTAAGAGTTTATTATAATTGTCAATTATCCTATGCAAGAAATTAGAATATATACATTGTGTGTGTATGTGTTGTGTATGTGTATTATGTATGCATTTCAGTTCTCAACTATACCCAGATGAGCTTGGAGCATCTGTGGTGTCATAAATAAAAAAACACTAAAACAGACCAATCAAAAAACAAAAACCAGCAATACAAGTGAGTCACAGTGAAGCCTACTGAAAGGTCTTCCAGTGGCAGTCACTGAAATAATTTAAGTACAAAATGAGGTAGTATAAATAACTATGGTGGAAGAGACAAATCTTTCATCCAAAAGGTCAATAACTTATTTAGGCACTTTATTTAATTCAGAAAGCTCTGTGGTTCTTGCCCTATCATAAATCATTATTGTGAATTCTATTATATTTCTAATATACAAACGCTGTAGGATTTATAGCAAATTAAAGGTGGGGGAAGTTAACTGTAAATGTAGTCTAATGAAAGTGACTTCTTTTTAAGGAGTCCAGTTTTGGAAGGAAGGGAAGAAACAACTTTTCAGTGGAGAAACCTGTCAAGCATCCTATCAGCCAGGTGATCGAGGTCAGCACGGATGGGGATACATCAGTTCACAAGTGTAGCCTTGGTAGCACATGATGAAAATGCTAGTTTACCTCTGCAATTTCTTCCAAAGAATGCCATTCTTTCATTCAGATCATGAGAAAAAATTATACACTTCAGTAGAAAGACATGATGGAAACTATTGTCCCTCAAAAGTGTCCAAGATGTCAAAAGAAATAGCTGAGAAAGCATCATGGCCACGGGGAGTCAAGGACATATCCTGACAAAGTGCAAGGTGGTGCACTTAATGGTGTCCTGGGATAGAAAGGGGTTACCAGGTAAAACGGAGGAATCTGAACAAACCACAGACTTCAGAGACTAATATGTCAATGCTGCTTCATGAATTTTCACAAATATGTCATGCTAATTTAAGATGTTAAACACAGAAGAAACTGAGTATGGGGTAGTTGGGAACTCCATACTGTCTTCTCAATTTTTCTGGAAACCTAAAACTGTTCTAAAAGCCTAGTCTCTTTTCTTTAAGTTTTCCGCTATCCTACAAGAAGTATATTATTCACACATTTCATCATACTTATGGTTTAGTCGAAATAATGTTAGGAAGGAGCTAGTGTTGTGGCACAGCAGGTTAAGTCGCCACTTGCAACACTGGCATCGCCTATCAGAGTGCAATCTGGACTCCAGCTTCTCCGCTTCCAATCCAGCACACTGATAATGAGACTGGGAAAGCAGAGGACGATGGTATCCCCCATGTGGAAGACCCAGCTAGAGCTCTTGCTTGCAGCTTTGGCCTACCCCAGACCTAGATACTACAGCTATTTGGAGAGTGAACCAGAGGGTCAAAGATTTTTCTGTCTGTTCTGTTCTTTCTGCTGCTCTGCTTTTCAAACAAATAAGTAAGTCTTTAAAAAATACTTTTAGGAAGCTAATATTTATTAATATTGTAAAAACTTATTCTGTAAGCAAGCTTAATTCTATTTAATGTAAGTGAAGCAAGCAATATAATAATTTAGCATATGGCAGGCTCTCTGGATACTGTGTGAACTTTTAGAGAAAATTAGGAAAATATTTTTTCATCTAATCCAATATTGAATGCTTCTTTCAACTAATTTTATTGAGCCTAGTGACTGGAAATATACAGAAGCTATGAAGCTTTTTAGTGAGCTATTGAATATGGAAGGGAAACGGGGCTTTTTATCACCCAAAGAACCAGGTTATCAGTTTATAAAGAAAAATTAAATTTTCTCTTTGAAGTTTTATAAAACTACATGTTAAGGGAGGATTAAGATGGCAGAGTAGGCAGGGGGCTTGCTGCTCTAGTCTAGGAGAAGATAGTTCTATTTATTTATTTATTTTTTATTTGACAGGTAGATTTATAGACAGTGAGAAAGAGACAGAGAGAAAGGTCTTCCTTCCATCGGTTCACTCCCCCAATGGCCGCCACAGCCGGTGCTGCGCCATTCTCAAGCCAGGAGCCGGGTGCCTCCCCCTGGTCTCCCACGCGGGCGCAGGGACCCAAGCACCTGGGCCATCCTCCGCCACCCTCCCGGGCCACAGCAGAGAGCTGGACTGTAAGAGGAGCAACCGGGACTAGTACCTGGTACCCCAACAGGGACTAGAACCCAGGGTGCCGGCGCCTCAGGTGGAGGATTAGCCAAGTGAGCCATGGAACCAGCCTAGTCTAGAAGATAGTTTTAAAAAAGGGGAAAGAGTGCAGTCTCAGGGAAGTTAGGGAGAAAATAGCAGAGGAAAATCTACGCAAATTGGAGGGACACAGTGGACCTACGTGGAGAGTGAGGACACTCACGACTCAGGACGCCAGCAGCCTAGAGCCTCTGTACCAGACTGCAGCAGCCCAAGCCACTGCAGAAAAAGCTGCAGGAAGAGCCTAGAGGGAATCTGGTTGGAGCCATGTGGGGAATAGTCTACCTGCCAAACTGGAGGAGAAAAACAAAGGGGGAGGGCATGTTTCTCTCTCCCTGATCACCCTGCAACTGTGTTCTGTAACAAGCTGATAGAGAGCAGATACCATTTTGGACATATGTAACAGCTGCATCGGCTCATGTCCATGCCCAGCCATCAGCTGAGCAGAAACTCCTGCTTCTAGTGGGGAGAATAGGTAGGGGGCTGGGTGCTCATGACTGTGGGAGGCGTGTGTGCTGGGACTGTGAAAACACTGAGGCTGTGTGGGAGGACTCAGGGTGTGGCTGGGACTCTGGGCAGTCACTGTGGGAGGCTCCACACGCTCAGGGCTCCCTGGTTACTTGGTGAGGGACACTGCTGGGGAATCAGAGCTTAGACTAAGGACTGCACAGATCATTTGAGTGGTACTTGCGGCAAAGCAGATGAATACTATACCCACGGGTGCTAGCACCCAGGCACTGGTCTCCTTTAAGGAGAGGAGCTCAGCTGAGTCTCTACCAACAGACAAGAACAAACCTCCCATCTGATAAAAGTGAGAGAGAGTGCCGGCACCGCGGCTCACTAGGCTAATCCTCCACCTAGCGGCGCCGGCACACCGGGTTCTAGTCCCAGTCGGGGCGCCGGATTCTGTCCTGGTTGCCCCTCTTCCAGGCCAGCTCTCTGCTGTAGCCAGGGAGTGCAGTGGAGGATGGCCCAAGTCCTTGGGCCCTGCACCCCATGGGAGACCAGGAGAAGCACCTGGCTCCTGCCATCAGATCAGCGCGTTGCGCCGGCCGCAAGCGCACCAGCCATGGCAGCCATTGGAGGGTGAACCAACGGCAAAGGAAGACCTTGCTCTCTGTTTCTCTCTCTCTTACTATCCACTCTGCCTGTCAAAAAAAAAAGTGAGAGAGATTTTTACCACGCCAAACCTGGACGTGTCACCTCAGACACGCCGTTCACTTTGGATTGCTGAGCACAGCTCCTTGGCCATACCCATCACATGCCTCTAGGTATTCCCTGAAAGCAGGCACTTCACTAATCCACAAAGACATAGCCCAAAGATAAAAACCACCACATCAAGAAAACAAAGAAATCAATGAGTATCTACACAAATGCCCAATAAAAAAAGTACCAATTCAAGAAGAATAAGGAAGATAAAATGATGCCCCCAAAAAACAAAACACTTCAATACTAGATTGTGAAAACAATAAGGTTGAAGAAATGCTAGAAATGGAATTCAAAAAATTGATCATAGGATTATTTAGCAGTAATCAGAAGCAAATGCACAAAATAATGAAATCCATACATGTCATGAAAGAAAATTTCTCAAATGAAATTGAGAGCTTAAAGAGAAATCAAAATGAAAACTTGTAAATGAAGAATTCAATAGAACAAACAAAAATGCAATGGGAAGCCTTAACAACAGAATTGGTAAAGCGGAACAAAGAATATCCAATTTAGAAGACAAAGCACAGGAAATTATACAGTCAGACCAAACCCAAGAAGAAGAAATTAGAAAATTAAAAAACACTGTCAGGGCCGGTGCCACGGCTCAATACGCTAATCCTCCACCTAGCAGCACACCGGGTTCTAGTCCCGGTCGGGGCGCCGGATTCTGTCCCGGTTGCCCCTCTTCCAGGCCAGCTCCCTGCTATGGCCTGGGAAGGCAGTGGAGGATGGCCCAAGTGCTTGGGCCCTGCACCCCATGGGAGACCAGGAGAAGCACCTGGCTCCTGCCTTCGGATCAGCGCGGTGTGCGGGCCACAGTGCACCAGCCGTGGCGGCCATTTGGAGGGTGAACCAACGGCAAAGGAAGACCTTTCTCTCTGTCTCTCTCTCTATCCACTCTGCCTGTCCCAAAAAAAAAAAAAAAAAAAAAAAACAAACAAACAACACTGTCGGTAATCTATAGGCTACTATCAAACAACCCAACATACCGGTTCTAGGAGTTCCTGAAGGCGTGGAAAGAGATAAAGGATTAGAAGGCTTTTTAGTGAAATGATGACAGAGGATTTCCCTAATCTGGAGAAAGAAAGGGACATTCAAGTACAGGAAGCACATAGAACTCCTAATAGACATGACAGAAAAGATCTTCAGCAAGACACATTGTAATCAAACTCTCCACAGGAAAACTTAAAGAAAAGATTCTAAAATTTGCACGAGAGAAATGCCAGATTACTTACAGAAGATCTCCAAGTAGATTCACAGCACACTTATCATCAGAAGCCCTACAGGCTAGAAAAGAATGGAGATGTATATTCCAAGTCTTAAAAGAAAAGAACGGTCAACCCAGAATACTATACCATGCAAAGCTCTTATTGATGAATGAAAGTGAAATAAAGACCTATCATGATTAACAGATACTGAAAGAATTTGTCACCACCTGTCCATCCCTGCAAAATATGCTTAACCATGTGCTACCCACAGAAACACAGAAACATTGTCATCACTATGAAAGAAGATAAAGGGAGGAAAACTCCCAGTAAATGTACAAGGAAATCCAGAGTAGAAAATAGGAATATTTATGGAAAAACGGCAGGACAAAGTCATTACTTATCAGTAGTCACCTTGAATTTAAATGGCATCAATTCTCCAGTTAAAAGACACAGACTAGCTGAATAGATTAAAAAAGAAAACCCATCTATTTGCTGCCTACAAGAAACACACTGCACCAACAAAGATGCATACAGATTGAAAGTGAAAGGATGGAAAAAGATATTCCACGCTAATAGAAACAGAAAAAAGAGCTTGTGTGTAGCCATCCCAATAACAGACAAAATAGACTTTAACACAAAAACTTAAAAGAGACAAAGAAGGGCACTACATAATGATTAAGGGATTGATTCAACAGGAAGGTGTAACTATTAAAACTGTATATGCACCTAATTACAGGGTACCTGGCTATTTAAAAGAAATGTTAAGGGATCCAAAGGCAGACATGGACTCAAATAGTAATGGGATATTTCAATACCCCACTTCAAGCAATGGACAGATCAACCAGAGAGAAATACTAGCAAGGAAACAAAGATTTAATCAACACTACAGACCAAATGGACCTAGAAGATATCTACAGAACTTTTCATCCTACAGTTACAGAATAGACATTCTTCTCAGTGGTGCACGGAATTTTCTCTAGGATTGACCACATGCCAGGCCATAAAGCAAGTGTCAGCAAATTAAAAAAAAATCGAAATCATACTATGTATCTCCTCAGATCACAAAGGAATGAAGCTGGATATCAGCAACTCGAATCTCTAGAGCATATGCAAAGACATGGAGACTGAACAACATGCTCTAGAATGAACAGTGGGTCATAGAAGAAATCAAAAGAGAAATGAAAAAATTTCTGGAAATAAATGAAGATGACAATACAACTTATCAAAAAATATGGGATACAGCAAAAGTAGTGTTAAGAGTTTATAGCACTGTCTAACTCTGCCTGTCAAAAATAAATAAATAAATAAATAAGTGAAATTTAAAAAACCCTCCCAACAAAGAAAAGTCCAGGACTGGATGGCTTCACTGCTGAAGTGTACCAGTCATTTAAAGAAGAACTAACTATAATATTTCTCAAGTTCTTTAAAAAAGTCCTCCCAAATACCTTCTATGAAGCCAGCATCACCTTTAATTCCTCAACCTGGAAAATATGCAGCAGAGAAAGAGAACTACACAGTAATATCCTGAGGAACATAGAGCTAAAAATCCTCAACAAAATACTAGGCAACCGAATCCAACAACACATCAGAAAAATCATTCATCCAGACCAAGTGGGATTTATCCCTAGTATGCAAGGATGGTTCAATGTTTGCAAATCAATAAATGTGATGCATCACATTAATAAACTGAAGAACAAACACCATACAATTATCTCAAGCGATGCAGAGAAAATATTTGATAAAATACAACAAACTTTCATGATGAAAACTCTAAGCAAACTGGGTCTATAAGGAACATTCCTCAATACAATCAAGGCAATTTATGACAAATCCATGACCAGAGTCCTACTAAATGGGAATAAGTTGGAAGCATTCCCACTGAGATCTGGAAATAGACAAGGATGCCCACTCTCACCATTACTATTCAGTGTAGTCCTGGAAGTTTTAGCCAGAGCCATTAGGCAAGAAAAAGAAATCAAAGGGATACAAATTGGGAAAGAGGAAGTCAAACTATCCCTATTTTCAGATGACATGATGCTATATACAGGAGATCCAAAAGACTCCACAAAGAGACTATTGGAACTCATAGAAGAGTTCAGTAAAGTAGCAGGATATAAAATCAATGCACAAAAATCAACAGCCTTTGTATACATAGAAAAACTACGGCTGAGAAAGAACTTCTAAGACCAATCCCATTCACAATAACTACAAAAAAATTAAATACCTTAAAATTAATTTAACCAAGAATGTCAAAGTTCTCTACAATGAGAATTATAAAACATTAAAGAAAAAAATAGAAGAAGATAAAAAATAGAAAACTCTTCCATGTTCATCGACTGGAAGACTCAATAGCATCAAAAGGTCCATACTTCTGAAAGCAATTTACAGATTCAATGCAATACCATTCAAAATACCAAATACATTCTTCTCAGATCTAGAAAAAAATGATTCTGAAATTCTTATGGAAGCACAGGAGACCTCAAATAGCTAAAGCAATCTTATACAACAAAAACAAACCCAGAGGCATTATTGTCGCTCCCCCTCTTCGTGGAGGAATGACACAGGACCCTGCGCTGTTCTTTCGTCTGCTCGGCCCTCCCCGGGTTTGCTGCTGGTTCTTCCCGGGTTGGCTACCGTCCCTTCCACCTCCATGGAGGGGCGGCTCCCCCTGCCACTTTCCCCACTTCCGCAGGGGAGCGGCACACCGCCGGCCGGCTCTCTCGGGGGCTGCACAGGTGTTCCTTCAGATAGATGTTCCTGGTGCATGTTGTCTCTCTCCTCCTTTATAGTCCTCTTCCACCAATCCCAACTCTGCTACCCACATGCCGAGTACGCTGCTCTACTCCAATCAGGAGCAGGTCCTGCAGCTTGTCAAGTTGGTGAGAGGCAGCTGGGTAGAAGCTGTTTCCTCCTCTCCCAGCGCCATATTGTGGGAGAGCAGATGCATAGAATAAGTCTTAATTCCAGTAACTTAGTCTAGTCCGAGTTGCTCCCAGTTGCTCCCCACAATTATAATATCAGATTTCAAGACATACTATAGGGCAGTTATAATCAAAACAGCCTGGCACTAGTACAAAAACAGGTGATTATACCAACATAACAGAATAGAAACTCCAGAAATCCATCTAAGCATCTACAATCAACTTATATTTGGCCAAGGAGCTAACAGCCTCTTGAAAAAATGATACTGGGAAAACTAGCTTTCCACATACAGAAGTATGAAGCAGGACTCCTACCTACACCTTACACAAAAATCCACTCAAAATGAATTAAAGACCGAAATCTATGACCTGATACCATCAAATTATTAGAGAACATTGGGAAAACCCTGCAAGACATTGGCACAGGCCAAGAGTTCTTGGAAAAGGCCCCAGAGGCATAAGCAATCAAATCCAAAATTGACAAATGGGATTACATCAAATTGAGAAGCTTCTGTATTGAAAAGAAACATTCAGGAAAGTTAAGAGGCAACTGACAGAATGGGAGGCATTATTTGCAAACTACACAAGTGATAAAGGCTTAATAATCAGAATATAAAAAGAGATCAAGAAATGCCACTACAACAAAACAACCCAATTAACTAATGAGCAAAGTTCTTAAACAGACATTTTTCAAAAGAGGAAATCCATATGGCCAACAGACATATGAAAAAAAACTCAGGATCACTAGTCTAGAGAAATGCAATTCCAAACCACAATGAGTTTTCCCCTTACCCCCGTTAGAATGGCTTTAATTCAGAAATCAAAAAACAACAAATGCTGGCGAGGATGTGGGGAAAACATTACCTTAATCCACTGTTGGTGGGAATATAAACTGGTAAAACCACTATGGAAGACAGTATGGAGATACCTCAGAAATCTGAATATAGACCTACCACATGACCCAGCTATTCCACTACTGAGAATTTACCCAAGGGAAATGAAATCAGCACATAAAAGCTGTATTTGCAGGTTTGTTGCAGCTCAATTCTCAATAGCTAAGACATGAAATCAATCTAAATACCCATCAACTGAAGACTGGATGAAGAAAATATGGGATTTGTACTCCATGGAATACTACACAGCGGTAAAAAAAAAATGAAATCCAGTCATTTGCAACAAAATGGATGAATCTGGAAAACATCATGCTTAGTGAAATAAGCCAATCCCAAAGCGACAAATACCATATGTTCATCCTGAACTGTGATAACTAATAGAACACCTAAAAGGTAACCTGTAGAAGTGAAATTGACACTTTGAGAAGGAATGACTTGAACAGCCCTTGTCTTGACTGCCAAGGAACAGTTTTTTTTTTTTATCTTCTTCATACTATTTTTTGAATTCTTTACTTAACATAGAGTTCAACATGTGTGTGTAAATTAATTGAAAATAGTTCTCAGTGTATATAAAGATAATTGAAAATTAATCTTGATGTGAATGGAAGGGGAGAGGGAGTGGGAGAGGGGAGTGTTGTGGGTGGGAGGGAAGTTATGGGGGGGGGAAGCTATTGTAATCCATAAGCTGTACTTTGGAAATTTATGTTCATTAAATAAAATAAAATAAAATATAAACAAATAAAAATATATTAAAAAAATAAAATAGATCTCAGTAAAAAATCAGAGTGGGAATAAGAGAGGGAGGAGGAAATTTGTAACTATAGAGCTGTTTAGTTCTGCATACATTCATAGGAACTTACTTCTATGGGTACAGTTTAAGAACTTGCCATAGGACCCCAAATCCCATTAAGCTGGGTAGTAAAAATGCCATCTTAACTGTTAAAGTGAACTTATTAAGTGTTAAAGTGATCATATGGATAGGATTAAGTGTTAAAGGGATCATATAAATAAGATAAAATGTCTGATAATAATAGAATTAAAAATGTAGAGAAGGTTCCAAGAGGGGAAGCAGTCCACACAGCTGATTCACAGAATGACAATCACTTTAAATAACACTCTGACCTCAGAATCAGCCCTTAAGGCATTATGATCTGGATAAAATCCCCATGAGAGCATTTAACACATGCAAAGCCAGGACATTGTGGCAAAAAAATGTCCTACATGAAGGAGCTTTGTGAAACCCCAGCACAAAGAAGTGGCCATCAAAGAAGGATGCACTGTTCTCTTAAGGGAGGAGAGAAATTCAACTTTGTCTATGGCCTTATCTGAATACTGATGGAGATTGTGGGTTCGAAAGGTTTTATTGCCTTGGTAGCTCATGTCAAGAGCCTCGGGTGATCACTGACGTCATACATAAGAGTGTTAATTGTTAAATTAACAATAATCACTGTGCACTTACTCCCTATGCAGAACCTCTGTCTTCAATGAGCTATACCATAAGAATTAACTGTAGAACTTGTACTCAAACAGGCTTTTTTGGTTGTATGTGTGCATGTGTTCAAATAATTGAAAATGAATCTTAATGCAGAATGGGATTGGAAATGGGAGAGGGAGGAGGAGGTGGGTAGAAGTAGAGGTGGGGAGGGGTAGGTATGTTGGGAAGAATCACTATATTCCTACAGCTGTACTAATGAAATTTGTACTCATTAAATAAAAGGTTTCTTTGGGGGAAAAATACCTACTGATTCTCTCTTTTGACATACTATAATTTACTAGCAATAAATGTTCATAAACAGTTTGACTGAAAAATCAATTTAAAAAAACTGTATGTTAAAAGAAGACCCTCTAATCTTGTAATTTTCTAGCACCTTTTATTTGGACACTCAAATATTTCACAAGTACCTTATGGTGTATGTTTATAGTGGCATCTTCTAAATGGGAGAAGCAGATGAGTCAAATGAGTTACACCAGATTTTCCATGAGTCAGAGATAGAACTGTTCCATTGAGTCATCACCCACTAGTCCTAATGTAATTTTCAGGAGAATTATTTAAACATAAACCCCTGAGGGGTAGGCGTTATCGAGCAGCAGATTAAGCCACCACCTGGAATGCTGGCATCCCATTTCAGAGTGCCAGTTCAAGTCCCAGCAACTCTGCTTCTTTTTTTCTTTTAAAGATTTATTTATTTATTTTACAGGTAGAGTTACAGAGAGAGGGAGAGACAGAAAGGTCTTAAATCCACTGGTACACTCCCTAAATGCAATCTGAAGCCAGGAGCCCGGAGGTTCATCCAGGTCTCCCACATGAGTGCAGGGGCCCAAGCATTTGGGCCATCCTCCACTACCCTCCCAGGTCATTAGCATGGAGCTGAATCAGAACTGGAGCAGCTGGAACTTGAACCGGTGCCTACATGGCATGCTATCTCCGCAGGTGGAGACTTAACAACTATGCCATAGTGCCAGCTCCCCTCCACTTTAAAAAATATATATATTTATTTATACTTTGCTTCTAATCCAGCTCCCTGCTAGCGCACCTAGGAAGCAGTTCATATTCTCTTGCATGCTGTCTCTCTCTCTCTGTCTTTTAAATAAATAAATATTTTTAAAATACATAAATTTCAGGGGTAGGTGTTACAGTGCAGCGGGCATCCCATCTGGGATGCACAAATCCCGTATCAGAGTGGCCAACTGCAGTCCCAGCTGTTCTGATTCCAATCCTGCTCCCTGCTAATGAGTCTGGGAACCAGAAGATGATTGCTCAAGTATGTGAGCTCCTGGCACCCAAGAAGACCAAGATGGAATTCCTGGCTCCTGGCTCTGGCCTGGCCCAGCCCTGGCTGTCGCAACCATCTGGGGAGTGAACAGTGAATGAAATATCTCTCTCTCTCTCTCTTTCTCTCTCTCTCTCTTTCTCTATCCCCCCCCCCATCACTTTACCTTTCAAACACACAAGAAAATAAATCTTCAGAACAAAACAACACACACAAAAAAAACATAAAGCTCCAAAATCATTGTAAGGGAGTGAAATTAGAAGGCCACTTTCCTGCAAGTTTCTGACAGTAGGTTCTTTAAGATAAAATTTGGAGGCATTCAAATACCTAAAACATACAATACAAAGATACAGTTCTTTCCTTTAATAAAATGCTGTTATGATCACCTTAAAGACAAATAACAGTCACCTAAGCCATCAATACTGGAAGTCCCACACTAAGACTTGGTGATGCTCTGCCTAGGTAGCACATGTATAAGACAAGCTTGCTGTTAATTCCGCACTATCTCAGTTTTCAATCTTGGTAGAAACCCCCTTGTAAGTAATCTAACCAATAGTGCTGTGGTATAAACAGAAGTACAAAATTAGAAAATGCCACACACCAAGAATATCTGACCACAGAGCTTTCTCTGTCCCTTCCTTTATTGATGAAGTTTGTTATGAGAACACATGCCAGAAACAGAGCATCAGTATTGTGTATACAATTCTAAGTTTTTATAAAATTGATTCTTAGATATATCCCAAAATAGCTTGGGCCCGGATAAGGTTGTTTTTTACCTCTGAAATACAAGTTTGTGCTAGTAAAAGACTGTATTTCAGGTAACCCATTTATTTTATTATCATTTTCCATTTTTCTTTTTTCTTTTTTTCCCCTAAGTTATCTCCTTCAAAGTAGTGTATACTGAAGGATAGTCCAGTCACTCTGATCTGATCATTATATCATTTATGTTTTTGAAATGCTACACTGCATCCCATAAATGTATACAGTCACCATGTGCTAATTTTAAAAATACAAATATGTAAATAAATAAAGCAGTTTTATTTTTAGATTTTTTAAAAATATTTATTTGAAGTATTTATTTGAATGACAGAGAGCTCAACAGAGCTTTTATCTGAGGGTTCGCTCCTCAAATGCCTGCAATGGCTGGGGCTGGGCCAAGACAAAGCTAGAAACCAAGAACTCAATCTGGGTCTCAATCCAGAAGCATACTTATTTGAGTCAGCTCCACTGCTTCGCATGATACACATTAACAGAAAGCTAGAGTCAGGAGCCAGAGCCAAGTATTGAACCCATGTACTCTGAAGTAGGACGTGAGTATCTTAACAGGTGTTTTAGCCACTTAGGCTAACCACCTGCCCCAAGTGTGGTACTGAAAATAAGCCTTAAGCAGAAAAATGCTTTATGTGAAGCATACTGGGAAAAATACATGAACACAGGTGATCCGATAACTTTGGCAATGCTCGTTCACCTTCTTGATGGAGGCCTTGGGCAACGGGAATTGTGTGTCAAGCAAATAGCAGATACTCATCAAATTCCTGGTTGCCTGGTTACTGGATAATGAGAAATAAAAACACTGTTTCTTTTAGTTACTGCATGTTCTATTTGTATAAATTTATAGTGACACAACTAACATATTCCTGGGACATTGCTCTAAGAGTGTTTTTAGTTTAGTATAGGGCCAGATCTTGTTGAATCCAGAGAAGGGGGATTAGCTCCGAGAAACACCCAGAAGTCCCTTTAGAAACAGGCTTTTTTAGAAAGGCATTTTATTGTGCACTCACCACACCTACCCTGAGAATGCCTTCCTTACCTCCATCTTCACGATCACACCCCTCACAGGGTCCAATAAAGAACTCATTATTGGTAGGGACATGCACTTTCCTCCATGATCCCTCAGAAATATTTTCCTGTAGTGGTACGTGAGACAGACCTGCATTATCAAGGAAAGCCAGTTTGCTAAATACCTATTTAGGTTTCTGTTTAGTGAATTGATTCCCATGACCGAGTAAATGACTCCAGTAATTTTAAGGCCGCTGATATGCTTCAACAAATTTCGCTGAATTAAATTGCCATATACAAGTTTTGTTCCCCAAACACCGTTCTATCCAGCAAGACTATTCGAGAACTAATTTTTTGTGCTGTAACTGTTGTTATATTCTGAGAGCTTGATGGGACAAAGAATAGAGGAGTACAGATAAGTGAAACAGGCATGGATAGACCCACACGGCAGTTCTAAACTGGTGTACAAGTCCAGTGTATCAGGACAGGAGGGATAAGTGAAAGTAAAGCTTATCCGAGGGGAAAAGTGCAGGAATATATACATTAAAAACAGGAACACTGTGGGATTCCACTTGCAGCCTAATTTGATATTCTCCCACATGACAAGGTTAAAAACAAAAAAGAATTCCCAGATGCATCCTCCTCCTCACCGACTAACATACCAGGAAGATACTTGCTTTAGTATCTTTTTAAAGTTGCTATCGAGACTGTCAAGCAAATGGTTTTCTTTTAAGCATTAATTCAATTAAGCCAAGCAGTTTATCCACATTCTATCAGTCTATCAGGTTTGTTCGAAAGCAAGTTTCATTATACCAAATTTTCCCCTATTGTAAATGAATTCATAGCAAATAACCAGAGGGGAGAAATGACTCTTCTAGGAAACAACCGAATCCCTGACATTCAGGAGCTGAGTCAAAGCTGCTTAGAGGAAATAAGATGTATCACAAATCAGTATGGGGGGGGGCTGGGACTGCAGCACTGGCAACAAATATGGGTGTGAGTTCAGTCCCAGGTGCTCTTCTTCAAATCCAGGTCTCACCTGTGGCCTGGGAAAGCAGTGGAAGATGGCCCAAGCACTGGGGCTCCTGCACCCATGTGGGAGACCCAGAAGAAGCTCCTGGCTCCTGGCTTCATAACAGCCCAGCTCTGGCCATTGCAGGCATTTAGGGAGTGAACCAGTGAATGGAAGACCTTTCTCTCTGTCTCTCCCTCTCACTGTCTATAACTCTACCTGTCAAATAAATAAATAAAAATAAAAATAAATCAGTATGGGAATGCATCAGAGAAGATCTACACCAGGAACTGGACAAGACAAGGGCAAGAAAAATTCACCTTACTATACACCCTTTGAATCTTTTGGATTTTAAAGCATATGATTGTGTTATCTATTCAAAGAAAGTGATAGGAAATTTTTGAGATGCCAGGAGACAGAGAGAGAGAGAGAGAATGCTCCCATCTACCGGTTCACTCCCCAAATGCCGTCAACAGCTGGAGCTTGGACTGAGGCTGAACCTGAGAACCTGGAACTCAATCCATGTCCCCCAGTTGTGTAGCAGGAACCCAATTACTTCAGCTACCTATCACTCATTGTCTCCCAGGGTATGCATTAGCCGAAACTGGAGCCAGGAGCCAGAGACTGGTGTTGAATCTAGGTACTCACTAGGCTGAAATCCTGCCCTGGAAATAGACATTTTTAAAAACCAAATTGACATTTTTCTTTTGAAACATTATAAACAGAGGCAACAACATAATCTATTGATAAAAAACAAATACACAGCAGATGGCATCCTATCCCTCGGGCTAGTGAGCTGTACAACCAAAAAGAACTCATCCAATCAAGTGCTTATTGCGGATAAAGAACAGTACAGCAAAAAGCCTTATCAATTATTGTATTTCATTGTGTGTCATCACACACTGTTTAATACAATCCTCAGGGAAAAATAAATAAATCAATGTGATTCCAAAATTCAAACTTCCGCCTCTGTGGATTATAAGGTTAATTAGAGGACAGAGGGAACTAATGTTAGGTTGTTGTTTTCTTTTTAGGTCTCAGAGCCTTTCACTGATTCCAGGACAAGGTTATATACAATAGCCACATGAATTATTCAGTGCTACCTATTTTAGACCCACATTTAAAAATATGTTCAACTGAAAGTATTGCTACTACTGATGGGAATTTGAATGACTGACTACTCTGATAGCAAAGGAAAACAAATGCTCTTTGACTTAATGATGGAGTTATATCCCTGCTGAACCCACTCTAAGTGGAAAATATGCTTAGTCAAAGACGCAATTAATGCCTCTACCCTACTGAACATCCTAGCTTAGCAACACAGTACATAGAAGGGTACATTCAGGCTGTTTGTTCTCTTGATTGCATGGCTGACTGGGAGCTGTGGTTCACAGTTGCTCCCAGCATCAGTGAGAGGCTCAGACCTCACTCCACTAGCCCAGGAAAAGATCAGGATTCAAAACTCAAAGTGCAGTTTCTCTGATATGGGATGCTGGTGTCTAAGTAGTGGCTTGACCCACTGCACCACAGTTTCTATGGATGTATACTACTTCATTTCAAGTTGAAAAATCTAAGTCAAAGCATCAAAAGTCAGGGACTGTTTGTACTGTGGAATTACTTCACTTTAAAGCTAGTACCATCAAGAGGTCTGGTGCAGACACGAAGCTACAGGCAGCAGGGGGCTGTGAGTATAAGAGGTGGAAGAGCACGACAATGGGACTTGTCAGGCCTGCTTCTCTGACCCTACCTCTAGCACTGCACTCACTCAGCTTCCTTCCCTCCCTCTCTCCTTGCTGCTGTCTTCCTTTCAATAAGACATTATCCCAGGTAGTGGGAACTAGCTTCTGAACAAGTACACAAATAACCAAACAAATAGCACCTAATAAATGATAAATGGCATAAACGGACAGTGTTGGACACACATCCTGGTGTAGATGGTTGTATTCTGACCTGGCTGCATTGTGGTACTCCGAATTCCAGTGTCACCATGGCAAATTCCTTGGCCCACTGCAAATGAACATAAAGTTTGGATTAAGGGATGTAGTATGGGAAAGAAAATTTAATAAATAATCTATTGCAAGTATATTGATGGAAAACCACAACCCTGCTTCCCCTTGGGAATTAATGGCAATTTTTCCTCTGCTAAAATCTTTGGTTAATTTGTTAGGATGATTTTAAAAAGCATTTATCTCTTCAAGGGATAGCTGGCAATGCCTTGAACATTTGAGAGCAGCCATAATATAAAACTTTTGTTTGGGAGTGCCTCCAAGGAAGAGTGGCAATAAAGGTTTACTCTCCTTACTACATTCTGCTTGACCCAATACTAAAATTAGTTTTTATCTATTAAGATAAGAAGCTTTCAGCAAAATCAACTGGATACAGCGAAGCAAATAAGATAAACTGGGCAACTAAAATTCTGGCAGAGAAAGACCAGAGAGGAGGTAACCCAATTCCAGCATTCAGTGCAAGACATTTAAATCTGGGAAACGTGTCCTTCCTTTTCCTGCGACCCTCAAAAATGTTTCCTGAGACCCTCCATGATTCCGTACTGTCTACCCTTGCGCCAACTGGCTACGGTTTCCTGAATCTGCTTCTAACAGAGCCACAACCAGACCAGCTTACAGACAGCAGGACCTTGTGGGGGCATAAACAGTCTCTCTCCGGTCCACTGAAAGGGAAAGCAATGCAGGAAGCCTCAGAGACTAAGCTGTGACTTCAGAGAAACATGTGCCCACACAGACAGTTCTTAGTGAGGGTCTACTAGAGACCAGACGCAGGACTGTTGTGGGGTCGTTTTTATCTGTTCAAATCTATCATGGGTGGCCCCCCCTTCTGATCACATTTACAATTATGACGATGACAGTAAAACTAGGGAAATCAGAAGGGCCTAGAGGCCTTGTTTCTTAATTTAAAATAACAATGGTAACTATACACAATTATTAGAAGGAACAACACTAAGTATTTAGTGCTTGTGAGAAACTGAGCTAATAGCTTTACCTGCATTACCTTTTCTAAAACTCATCTGAACAGTTCCACGGAGACGGCAACGAGTAGTGTGAGTCACATCAAAGTGCCACAGAGCAGCTAGGAATCCATCCCTCCTGCGGCACAGCCTCCCCTCCTCAGCTGTTCCCGTGGCCAGCCCAATTCAATGTTGTCCAAATTCAGCATTAAAAGGGACAGGAGGACCTTGGTCTCCAGGTGGCCTGAAGACCTGCCGTATCCACTCACAGCTGAGCTCTGGTCTGAGGGCCCATCCCTGCCTGACAGGGCAGCTGATAAGGATCTCTGATGACTTGTTGCTTACTGTCTAGGAGTAAGCAGAGAAAATGAAGCTTCTTCTGTAGTTATCCATCTCTCAGAGAGCACCTCCTCCTCCTGTCACTGTCTTACTGAGTCTATAACCGTGGCCAGGTTCCAAGCTCTATGCCTGTTCACCTTGGAAATGTCTTACTAATGCCTGAATGGAAGGAACACTGTAAACAGAAAATATTAACTACACTTATCTGCAGAATTATAAACATGATTAGAGATATTAAAACAAGGTGACAAACTAGCATTTATTCAATGCTTCAAATTTGCACAATCTTATTTACAAATATTTGCAATGTCATTTTGTCTATCACAGTAACACAGTCGCAGAATGGCAAACTGGCTTGTTTAAAGTTACAAAGCAATATTACTGGAGTTTTATTTAGTGACCTGTGATTAAATTTACTGTATATGTGTAAAAATAAATAAAGCTATATAGCAGTACCAAGCAGTTGGTACAACAATTAAGGCAATATTTGGGGGCCAGTGCTGTGGCATAGTGGGTAGGGCCACCGCCTGCAATGCCATTATCACATATGGGCACCAGTTCAAGTCCCGGTTGCTCTACTTCTGATCCAGCTCTCTGCTGTGGCCTGGGAAAGCAGTGGAAGATGGCCCGAGTGCTTGGGCCCCTGGCTGCATCCATCTGGGAGACCTGAAGGAGACTCCTGGCTCCTGGCTTCAAATCGGCGCCACTCCAGCCATTGTGGCCATCTGGGGAGTGAACCAGCGGATGGAAGACCTCTCTCTCTCTCTCTCTCTCTCTCTCTCTGCCTCTCTGTAACTCTATCTTTCAAATAGAAAAATAAACCTTAAAAAAAAAAAGACCACATTTGGAATACCTATGGCCCATATCAAAGTTAGCATCCTGCTAATTTGCACCCTGGGGGGCAACAGGTGGTAGCTCAAGTAGTTGGGTCCCTACTACCCAATGGCAGATCAGACTGGGTTCCCAGTTCCTGGCTTCATCCTAGCCTTATTGCAGATGTTGTGGACATTTGGGGAGTGAGCCAGAGACAGAAGATTGATGTTCTCTCTCTCTCTCAAATAAATACAATAAGCAAATATATATTAAAGTTACACAGCATACTAGTTGTAGGGATTCCTAGCCAAGACTGCTGTGACTACAAATTCAGAATTCTTATGCCACTGACAGGCTAAAGTGTAGTGAGCACCATGTGCTAATCATCTAGGTACATATTCAATTCTAACAGCAATTCTATTATTAGATGTTAGTATTATTATTTCCATTTTGCAGATGAAAAATGGGCTCTCAAAGAGATCAAATCATTTGCCCAACATCACACATTTATCAGGTGGTACAGAGCCAGGATCCCAACCCTGGTCTTTCCAATTTGAAAGTATTTCTAGAACTTAATTTCCATCTAAACCTTAAGGACTGGGAGGACACGTGTAAAACAGTCTTCTCATATAAAACATAAAGCAAATGTGGCAAAGTGCTGTAAATGAGGAAGGGTGACTATTCGCTTAACCCTTTAAGCCTGAAGTCCCCTGTGTCCCACTCAAAAGAAAACAAGGACTCAATCTGTTCCTGTTTCTGTCATTAAGTTCGCCATTGCTTATGTTGTGAAAACCGTATGCTTATTTATACTAACATATATTTACATAACAGTATTTTTATATTACTCCAAAATAATACTGGGAAGAGAATAGAATTGTGGTGCAGATGGCTTAGTGTAGTACTCCATGCATGGCATTTGCTAACAACAATGCTATATAACAATAATTAGAAAGCCATCAAATGAGAGCATAGAATATCGTGTTTAGGCACAAAAAGACATTATAAGGCCAGCATTGTGGTACACTGGGTTCATCTATCGCCTTCAATACCGGATCCCATATCAGAGAGCTGGTTAGAGTGCTGGCTGCTGTGCTTCCAATCCAGCTGCATGCTAATATACTTGGGAAGGCAGCAGAAGATGGCCAAAGTAGTTCTGCCACTGCCACCCATGTGTGAGACCTGATGGAGTTCCTGGCTCCTGGCTTCAGCCTGGCAAAGTCTTTTTTGCTCTGACTCTCCCCTCTTTCTATAACTCTGCCTTTCAAATAAATAAAAATAAAATTTTAAAAAGAAGACAGCACAAAAATAGGAACAATACAACATTTATGTGTACCCAGATACATCGACAAATGTGTATTTGTTATTCAAGCATAAGAATATAGGCCATGTCAGCAAACATTCTGAGTATCAGAACACGATTGGTTTTTGAATGAATAACATCTGTCTAAAAGTAGAGGTATTACATGAATTTATGCTTATCCCGAATAAGGATTTTAGAAATTTGTGGCAACTAGATTATATGGTGGGGGAAAGCCCATCAACAGAATTGGATATGTGGCATTATTCTTTCCTTATGGCTAAGTCTTAGGGCAGTTAAGAAATAAGTAAGACTGGGGCTGGTGCTGTGGTGCAGCAGGTTAACGCCCTGGCATCCCATAAGGGTGCTGGTTTGAGTCCTGGCTGCTTCACTTCTGATTCAGCTCTCTCCTATGGCCTGGGAAAGCAGTGGAAGATGGCCCAAGTTCTTGGGCCCCTGCACCCATGTGGGAGACCCAGAAAAAGTTCCTGGCTCTTGGCTTCAGATCAGTGAAGCGCTGGCCATTGCGGCCAATTGGGGAGTGGACCATCAAATGGAAGACCTCTCTTTCTCTCTCTGCCTCTCCTCTCTCTCTGCATAACTCTGACTTCTAAATAAATATATAAATCTTTTAAAAAAAAGAAATAACTAAGACTATCAGAAAACAAAGATACATTTGTAAAAGTGAAAACAGGACCTTCTCAGATAGGATATTTCATTTACTAAACAAGAATTATTATTTTACTGAATCTTTTCCTTTTCTCTAGATCCCCTCATTTAGGGCAAAGGTGGGGCTACAGACATTTCCCACAATGAATGTGCTATTTCATGGTTGTCATCCAAACTCTTCTAGCCACACAAAATGTGTGCAGGTCAGTAGATGGATCAAGTTGCTTCACAATCTTGGTTCGAGCCACTGTTGCAAATGCAGTTTTCTTCTTCTTCTTCCTCCTCCTCCTCCTCCTCTTCTACTTCCTTTTCCTCCTCCTTCTTCTTCCTCTTCTTTTTATTTATTTTATTTCATTTTATTTTATTTATTTGAGAAGTAAAGTTACAGAGAGAGAGAGAGACAGAGAGAAAGGTCTTCCATCCACTGGTTCACTGCCCAGTTGGCCGCAACGGCTGGGGCTGAACCAATCCAAAGCCAGGAGCCAGGAACTTCTCCTAGGTGGGTGCAGGGGCCATCTTCTACTGCTTTCCCAGAATGCTGCTTATTTTGCCTGTAAAGTCGTCCCTTGTTTCATCTCATCCTCATCTTCCAAAGACTTAACTTCAAGGGCACCCTGCCTTAAGAAACGGTTGCAGACACAGTAAGACTCTCCTTTTTTCTACTTGAAAACTTCATAGGGCTGGTGCCGTGGTGCAGTGGGTTAAAGCCCTGGCCTGCCACACTGGCAACCAATATGGCGCCTCTTTGCTTCCTGGCTGCTCCACTTTGGATCCAGCTTCCTGATAATGTGCCTGGGAAAGCAGTGGAAGATGGCCCAATTCCTTGGATCCCTGTACCCATGTGGGAGGCTCAGAAGAATCTCCAGGCTCCTGGCTTTGGATAGGCTCAGCTCTAGTCGTTGCGGCCATTTGGGGAGTGAACCAGCGGATGGAAGACCTCTCTCTGTAACTCTTTCAAATAAATAAAATAAATCTTAAAAAAAAGAAAAAGGAAAAGAATTGGCCCTGCCTTCCACTGTATGCCTCTGGTTTACCCTATAGCTTCCTTATGTCAGGGATCTTGTATCCCTTATTGCAGGCTAGCCCGTTAGCTCTGTTCAGGGCAGCCATTCTATAACAGACTCTTTGAAACTCTCCAAATATGGACTTTCTTCAGTTATCATGAGTGCTGGTGTCTTATTTGAGTGCCAAAGCACTTCCTTTATCATTTTAAAAGCAAGCATTCCTAATTTTGTAATAGCTACTTCCTCGGGAACCTTTACAACATTCACATTTCTTTAATTAGCTAAGCATTCTTTACTGGGCTCCACCTGAGATCAAGAATCCTTCTTTATCTCCCAGAGCACTTCAACACTCTGGACTACTCCATAAAATTATCTGCTGTTATCTGCAAACATTAATCTCTTGTCTAACAAGCTCTAGTGAGCACAGTGAATTCTTTTCCCATTTGGCTTGTAATCTAGGACTGAACTGGGCATTTTTTAAAGAGATTTATTTTATTTATTTGAAAGACAGAGTTACAGAGAGAAGTAGAGACAGGTCTTCTATCCGCTGGTTCACTCCCCAAATAGCCGCAATCGCTGGAGCTGAGCTGATCTGGAGCCAGGAGCCAGAAGCTTCTTCCAGGTCGCCTACGTGGGTGCAGGGGCCCACCCATCTTCTGCTGCTTTCCCAGGCCATCAGCAAAGAGCTGGATCAGAAGTGGAACAACAGGGATGTAAACCAGTGCCCATATGGAATGCCAGCGCTGCAGGCCAAGGCTTTAACCTGCTGTGCCACTGTGCCACAGCACCAGCCCCAAGTTTTTGGTTTTTTTTAAAAAATGTGTTTGACCTGATAGTTTTCTGTTTTAGTTTCAAAATTTGACCTATCAACAGACAAGGTCAGGCAAGGTTCCATATGTGTTTCCCAAGGACATTTCTAATAAATATACACAGACAGCAGGTGTTTCACAACAGGTAAGACAGTCGTGAGTTTCCTTTTCTCCAGGTAACAGAAGAAAAGCAGCATGTTTTAAAGCCCTATAGCAGTGATTAGAAATGCGCAAAGATCTCTCAGATATCTCTCGAGCACGCGCTCTCTGTGTAACTCTGTGTTACAAATAAATAAATAAATCTTTAAAAAAAAAATGGTGGGGGGGGGGTATGGCTTGCATTGTGGCACAGTGGGTTGGGCTAACTAGCCTGCAACATGACATCCCATATGAGTGCTTGTTTGAGTCCCAGCTGCTCCTCTTCTACTCCAGATCTCTGCTTATGCACCTGGAAAAGCAGTAATAGATGACCCAAGTGCCTGGGTCCCTGCCACCCATGTGGGGACCCAGATGGAATTCCAGACATTTGGGGAATGAACTAGCAGATGGAAGGTTTCTCCAGCTCTCCTGCTTTCTCTGTAACTCTCCTTTTCAAATAAATTAATAAGTATTTAAAGAAAAAAGAAATGTTGGGACCAGCACTTTGCCAGCAGGTTAAGCCTCTGCCTACAGTGCCGGTATCCCATATGGGACCCGGTTTGCATTCCATGCAATATTTGGAACATATTTACACAGAAATTATTCTGACATTAGCATTTAACTGGGTTTTCTGTATTTTGTTGGGCAATACTACTTAGGATATGTATAGGCATTTATGGCTGACTTGTTGTGAGATGAGTTAGGTTAGGAAGTGGGATGTATGTGTACTACTGGCAGAGATCAGGCCACTTAATGTCCTCAAATTGTACAGTCCCGGGTTGGCATTGTGGCACAATGGATTAGGCAGCTGTCTGCAGCGCCGGCATCACATGTGGGTGCCAGTTCAAGTCCCGACTGCTCCACTTCTAGCCAGCTTCCTGATAATGTGCCTGGGAAAGCAGCAGAGGATGGCCCAAGTGCTTCAGCCCCTAGTACTCATATGGGAGACTTGGAATAAGCTCCTGTCTCCTGGTTTCAGCCTGGCTCAGCTCCAGCTGTTGTGGCCATTTTGTGAGTAAACCAGCAGGTGGAAGAACTCTCTCTCTCCGTCTCTTCCCCTCTCTCTGTAACCTGGCCTTTCAAATAAATAAAAATAAATAAATCTCCAAAAAAATTTAAGAAGAAATGTTCAACAGAGAAAATAACAGAAAGTAAGCTTATTCACTGAGAATGCAGAATACGTTCAGCAAAAATCACAGATTGTACAACATGAAGGGCCATCCAATTTTAAATACCCTCAAAAAAAAAAAAAGGATTAAAAAAATCTCTACTAGGTTAGCCACTGTTGGAAAACAGTCCAACTTCCAATAGTGAGAGAACTCCTTCTAAGCTACAGATTACCTGTTCACGGTTAGGTTCCAAAGGAAGAGATTTGTTACCAAGACTTTGTTAAGTCATAGAGCCACTTTGAACAGACAGTAGTCAAAGACATTATTTTGGAAGAGTTGGGAACATATTACCTGAAAACACTAGTGCCACCCAGGAGTCCCTCTTAATTGTATCTTAGTTACTGGCCTGCTAAGTTGTGAATGGCCTGGAGCCATCAGAAGTCAATGATTCACCTCCAAAACTTCCTGTGTTGAAATACTAGGTCCACAGGTGGTGGTGGTAGGAGGAGAGGCCTTGGGAAGGTGATTAGGTCAAGAAGGGGAACTCTTCATGAATGGCATTAGTGTCTTTAAAAGGGGCATAAAGGAGACCAGTTGCCTCTTCCACTGTTTGAGGACACAGCAAGAGGGCACTGGAAGTGACCTGAATGCAGGCCCTCCCTACGTACTGGATCTGCCTTGATCCTGGACTTCCAGCCTCCAGAAACGTGAGAAATCATTTATAAACTATTTTGTTTATATTTTGCTACAGCAGGCCAAGCAAACTAAGATAGGATGAATCATGTGCTAACTAATTAACCTGACTTGGATAAAATTCTAACTATTGTTTGGAAGCATAGCCTTTTTTGAGCTAACACAGTAAGCTGAAAGATAGACATATTGGGGGATGAGGTGGGTTAGGGAGAAAGAGGTATGTGCACTACTAGCAGGGATCAGACCACTTAATGTTCTCAAATTATATAGTCCCACACAATGAAGAACTGTCCCACCAAAAATGCCAATAACACCACTTGGGAAAACTGATACACTTGTCAGGGAAAAAAGCAATTCCTGTACCCTAAAGGTTCAGCAATAAGGGCCATCTAATTAAGCTGACAACAAACAGATTAACAGGTGAAAAGAGGTTTATTCATGCACAGGGACTAGTGAAAGAAATAGCTAGCTCCTTGAATAATTAAAGCTAGAAGCTTGACTTCCGAGGAAAAGGGAATGGCTGATTTGGAAGAACAAAGAAGTTTCCATAGGGAAGACACCTTTGAGTTGTAGAACAAAGGAGAGATAAAGAACTTGTGATGTCTGTCTACTCAGGCAAGAGTGGCCTTTTTATAGGCTATAAAACTCCCCAGGGGGCCAGCGCTGTGCACAGTGAGTTGGGCCACTACCTTCTCTCTAACTCTGCCTATCAAGCGAATAAATACATTTTTAAAACAAAACAAAACTCTCTTAGAGGGACTTCATGGTAGGTGTACTGCTGGCCTCCTTCCTAGGAGTAAAAGCGGCCCCAAAGAGGGCATTCCCAGAATACTGCTTTCTACATTTGTTGAAACTCAAATATCTTCAGATTAAAATAATCTTTCTCCCAACTGTGAGATTCTCACTGGGTCCCCAGGAACTCGATGTGAATCTGATTTCTTCTTTAATGTGTTAATGTGTTTTGTGTGCAATCTTCGGAAAGAGCTACTATTAATCTCATCAGTATTTGGCGATAATTATTCCTATTTATTTTTAAGGGGAGTCAGGCATGAGGCATGTGTGGAAAGAACACAAGGAATTTAGAGCCTAAATGTGTCTATTTACATTTTCCTTTTTATTATTTGTCATTTACTTATTTATCTGAAAGAGTGACAGAGAGACAGGGAGAGACAAAGATAGAGAGGTATCTTCCATCCACTGGTTCCCTCATTAAATGTCCACTAAACTAGGTCTGTGCCAAGCTGAAGGCCCCCAGCCCAGGAAGAACTCACTCCATGTCTTCCATGATAGTGGCAACATCCCAACTATTTGAACCTGCTGCCTTCCAGGGTGCATATTAGCAGGAAGCTGGAATCAGGAGTAGAGCCTGGCCTTGTACCCAGACATATGGATATGCAACGCAGGCATCCCAAGCAGTATCTTAACTATGATACTTAATGTCTGCCCTGACTTCTTTTTACTTCACTACAAACTCCCTAATAGTAAGTACTACCTTTAATTACTTCTGTATATGCTTTTTTAAAACCAAAATTGCAGTAGTCAATGTAGTCAAAGTTGTTAAAGCCATAATACGTGCACAACATTTCTGTTTGTTAGGAAACGTTAGAAAGAAACCCATGTGGTGTCCTTTCTCCTTGGGAGCAATAAAAAAATATCCAAAGACATTCTGTGAGTTTGCAAGTTTCTTAGGAGGAGTATACTTTCACAATAGATGGCTTGGTCATAGCCTGAATGAAAAAGTTGTTTTTCTGAACTCTGGGCTTTCGTAGAGATCTAAGGTCTAAGAATCAAGTTATATTCCTCCAAATATCAGAACCTTTCTTCTAGTACCATATGTAAGATAGGAAGTGTTTGACTTAAAGTCAAGCACAACCCAATCCAAAATTAAAATGAAAAGAAAAGCAAACACTGTCATTGGGAGTGGCTGTTAGAGACACTTACAGTTAACCTGAGAGGAAAACACCCAGGCTGTTGGCCACCTAGGCATCCGCACAGGGGCAGAGAACTCCATGAAAAGTTAGCTACTAGTAGAAGCAATCTTCAGTCCTCCCAAACTCAGTGAAGTCCAAATTATAAAACTGTATTAACCAGATTGTCTTAACATGCTTAGTTGTTTGAAGTTTTGTTTGTTTTTCCAGCATACTGTTCACATCTCAAAACTTGCTCCTCAGTTTTTGAGCTTTACTGAGGTTTAACTGAAATCTGCTTACATCTGAGGTTTCTCAAGCAATTATTTCTTGGTTGTGTTATTCTTTTTCCCAGTGAGTAATGCAACAGACAGTTTCACTGCCTATCCAACACTCATTTTCAGTTCCCTCCTGTCTTGTACTTCGATCTCTAAGGCTAAGCAAGCAGTTATTCACTTCTCTGGCATTTTTTAAAGCTAAAAGTTTGCAATGTGGCCCACATCTGGCCTTTAAGATAAAACAGGAAATTTTTTTGCTAGCCTCCTAGAAATATTTTTCCTCCTGACCAAAAAAAAAAAAAAAAAAAAAAAGTAGAAAGTAAGAATGCCTTTTTCCTTCCTACCCTTCCCGCATGTTGTCAAGTGAGCACAAGATATCTGATGCTTCTATAGCCAATGTGTGTCTAATAGGGGAAGGCCCACACTTAGCTACTGACCACCCTGCATCTTTGTTGTATGACACAACTCTGTCTTTATTATTTAAGGCATTGCTGATTACGTAGTCTGTTATGTACAGCCTAACATTGTCAATGGACGAAATTACAGCAATTTAAAGATATTGATTGGCTTTATTTTTATTTCTATTATCCGGCAACATTTCATTCTGTAAAACAGAAAAAGAGCTTCCACGAGTTAAGCAGGAGAGTTTGATTTTTATAGGTAGAGAAGGGCTGAAAAAAGCAGAAACAAAGCCAAAAATCAGATTGGCTACTTTCCTTGTAACGTGGGGACCATGGAGACAGAGCAATAGAAAAATAACTGGCTGGTTGACATCAGGTTTTGCAGGTTACTTTTTTGTGTAAATATGAAGGCAGAGGGGATGCTATTAATATGCCAATTGAAACTAGCTGATTTGGAAAATGTAGCTGTTACCTCTCTTGATTTCTCTGTCCAGATAATTTTTTTTCTTTTTCTTTTTCTTTTCTTTTTTTTTTTTTTTTTTTTGACAGGCAGAGTGGACAGTGAGAGAGAGAGAGACAGAGAGAAAGGTCTTCCTTTGCCCTTGGTTCACCCTCCAATGGCCGCCGCGGCCGGCGCGCTGTGGCTGGCACACCGCATGGATCTGAAAGCAGGAGCCAGGTACTTATCCTGGTCTCCCATGGGGTGCAGGGCCCAAGCACTTGGGCCATCCTCCACTGCGCTCCCTGGCCACAGCAGAGAGCTGGCCTGGAAGAGGGGCAACCGGGACAGAATCCGGCGCCCCGACTGGGCTAGAACCCGGTGTGCCGGCGCTGCTAGGCAGAGGATTAGCCTATTGAGCCGCGGTGCTGGCCAGCAATTTGGTTTTTATTTGGTGTCCTGGATCTTTAGCATGGATGACTCCATTTGGGGCCCGTTGGATCCCAGTACAGGAGATGAGTCTAAAATAAGGGTCTCCTATAATTTTTATTTAACACATACTATGTAAACACTATTTACATCTTGCAACATTTAGTATATTCATCATGTTTGCATTTGATTAGTAAACATATGGTTATGCCCTGTCCTGTCCTTGGAATGATTAGTAGAGAGTGAACAGATTCTGTAAGAACTTTTGGAGCAATTTCATATTTTAATAAGAAAGGAAGGGAGGTGTATGTAGACCACTGCAAACATTCTTAATGGAAACATCATTAAAGGGAACTGCTACTCTCAGATGAATGTGACTTTTAAACTCAATACTTTAAAAACCTTATTCAATCACCTACATTCACTGCTCTTTAAAAACCTATTCTACTGAAACATAATTCATATACAATCACATTCCTGCTTTGAAAAGGATTCACTTCCTATAGTGCAGAGGGATGAAGGTATCACGTTTATCCTTTCTTATTCCACCTCCTTCTTCTCTAGCCGAAAGTCTCTATCTCTACATTTACCATTTCCTAATTCAACTCCTCCATTCTTTATTCTTTATTGTCTTATTTTTTTCAAGATCTTTAAAGGCTTCCCAATGGCATAAGAAGGTAGTTCCTACATAGGCCCTTGTATAGGAGGCATAGGCAGGAAGGTGTGACACAAATGGGATAGCTAAGCAGTGTGGTCAGACAGTAAGGGGTCTGGGTAGGGCAAGATTACTGACTTGGAAGCAGCAGCAAGACTTGGCAAGTTTAAAAGGGTGAGCAGGCTTTAAATCTCCCCCAAAGGTAGCAATCAAGGTCAGGGAAGCAAAGTAATTAGACTGTTCAGGACAGTGGTCCAAAGCCACTGCTAGAGAGGACTTGTTTTCTGGGTGAAGCCTAGGAAACCACCCCCTTTTTGTCTGTTGACCTCTAGGAGTGCTTCAGTCAGCACCTGTCCCTGTACAGCCTTCCAGATAAAGGGGGCAATTACACAACTTTTAATCCCTAAAAATGAACCAACCAAAAACTTTTTAAAAGTAAAGCCGATTCGAACCAAAGAAAAAGGAAGATAATCTGTTTTCATTCAAAAGCTCTCAGGGTCTGAGTTAGCTTCAAGGCATTGCTGGAAGACTGAGTCCCTCCTAGGTGCCAGTTCTTCAGAGCCTTGTAATTTTCCTCATCGGTTTCTCCTTCCAGTACCCAGTTTGAGAAAAGGACAATGAGTAAGTCAAGGGCAAGGACAACTTATAGTTTTTGCTGCCAAGCAAGGCCTCCTTATGCCTTTACAATCTAATCCAACATTGATACCCTCCACTTTACAAAAGGGCATTCCTGAAAGTCACCAATGACTTCCTGAAACACTAAATCCAATGCTGTCTTCTTGATTCTCTTTGTCCTTTGAGCAATATCTTCCCGACCCAACTCCAAGAATCCAAGCAAATTTTCAAAAAAGCACCATTTTTTAAAAATGTTGATTTGTATATTCTTCTTTATTTGAAAGGGGAGAGAGAGGGAGAGAAAGAGAGAGAGAGAGAGAGAGAGAGAGAGAGAGAAAGAGAGAATCTCCTATTCATTGGTTCACTCCCCCAAACACAATAGGGCTGGGCCAGGCCAAAGACAGGAGCTCAGAGCTCCATCCAGGTTTTCTACATGGGTGGCAGGGACCCAAGCACTTGAGCCATCATCTGCTGCCTCCCAGAATGCACAAGTAGGAAGTCAGATTGGAGGTAGTGTTAGACAGAAGCTGGGAATCCAACTGGCATGCCATCTGTTATAGAATGCAGATGTCCCAAGTAGTGGCTTAACACACTGGGACCCAGTGCTGCCCCAAACATATATTTTTTTCAAGATTTATCTACCCATTTGAATGGCAGAGTTACAGAGAGGCAGAGGAAGAGAGAAAAAGGTGTCTTCTATCCACTGGTTCACTCCCCGGATGGCTGCAATGGCTCGAGCTGCACCGGTCCAAAGCCAGGAGCCAGGAGCTTCTTCTGGGTCTCCCATGTGGGTGCAGGAGCCCAAGGATCTGGGCCATCTTCTACTGCTTTCTCAGGCCATAGCAGAGAGCTGGATCAAAAGTGGAGCAGCTGGGACTCAAAGCAGTGCCTATGTGGGATTCCGGCACTGCAGGTGGCGGCTTTACCAGCTACACCACAGTGCTGGCCCCCCAAACATACTTCTTAAAACACCTCCTATGATTCCTCACTGTCCCTCCCACCCACTTGATTAAATTAGAGGGGCTGACCCAGACCGCTGCTCAACACTAAGTATTAGTTCTTAGCTTTCTTTTTACTCTATTGCAAGTCACTTCCCTTCCTAAAATTAAACTCTTGACATTTAATGGATATCCTTTCTTTTTTTTTTTTTTTTTTTTTTTTTTTTTTTTTTTTTTTTTTTTTTTTGACAGGCAGAGTGGACAGTGAGAGAGAGAGACAGAGAGAAAGGTCTTCCTTTTGCCGTTGGTTCACCCTCCAATGGCCGCCGCTGCAGCCGGCGCACCGCGCTGATCCTGGCAGGAGCCAGGAGCCAGGTGCTTTTCCTGGTCTCCCATGGGGTGCAGGGCCCAAGCACCTGGGCCATCCTCCACTGCACTCCCTGGCCATAGCAGAGAGCTGGCCTGGAAGAGGGGCGACCGGGACAGAATCCGGCGCCCCAACCGGGACTAGAACCCGGTGTGCCGGCGCCGCAAGGTGGAGGATTAGCCTATTGAGCCACGGCGCCGGCCAATGGATATCCTTTCTCTTAGCTTTGTAGCATTGATGTAGTGAGGCAAAGTTTGGATGAGTTAAGGAACTAAAAGTTGCCACCACCCAAGCTTTGAACACTGCCCAAATCCCATCATCATCTTCCATGCCAATTTGGTATGACTGAGTTGGGCTGAAGCCAGGAGCTCAGAACTCCAGCCGGGTCTCCCACGCGAGTGGAGCAGTCCAAGCACTTGGACCATCTTTTGCTGCCTCTCAGTTGCTTCATCAGGAAGCTGTGTCAAAGCAGCACTCCAGCCTGGGATATCAGCTTCACAAGTGGTGGTTTAACCCACAGCTCCATAATGCTGGCTCACTCATCAGTGGTTTGTCTTCATTCCTACTTTTTTGAAAGGAACCTTAAGACTCTTCCAGAAGGAAAAAAATTTCAAAATATTTTCTAGGAAGATTCTCAGGCCAAAAACATACGTCATGACAAAACTGAACTGCATTATCTCACAGAAAATTAGAAACGTGCAAAAGTACCTTCTACCTATTTTTAAAATTTCATTTTTGAAAAATACAAGCTTTAAGATGAGATCCACTCCCCTCTCCAGAAATGTGTATGGCAAAAGTGACTTGTTTTCAAAAAACAAAAAGGCATTTCTTTTATGTCCCTCTAGCTCTTAAGATTCAGAAAACAAAAGACCCCACTTACTGAAAGTGTGCTATTATTTCAGATTTGCTTTAATTAAAGCAGTGTTTACAATCTGCAACTCTCCCTTTATGGGTGCTTTTGATCCAAGACCTATAATCAAAGGCTCTGCATGCAGAGCAAGGAGTCCGCCCAGAGAAACAGCTTGTGGCCAGTTGAATTTCCAGCAATTTCAGTTACAGAATTAAGGACTTTTACACGGCTTACAGATTTTCCTTCTGAAGCTTGTTTTTCCCTTTCCTCTGCTGAATAGAGTACGAAAACTAAGCAGGTGAAAGATTGAGCAATTCATTCTTCTCACAACTCTTTCTTCTATTTCCTCAGAGCTATGTTGGATTTTTTTTTGGGGGGAGGGGGATTGATTTTTACTTGATGCCTGCACTTTTATTTTTAAAAGTCCTACTGCAGCAAATGAACCTAGTTCTATTTGAAGCAATTTTTCAGGAACGGTGTTCTTCCTTCCTCCAATCTCTGATGATTTTCTCTCTGCTTGTCCACACACTGTTATTTTCCAAAGAAGCTGGAAATTTCACACTCTTGTGTTTGTTGGAGTATAACTTGTCACCTATTAATATCTTGTGATCCAAACAGAATTCTTACCAACTTAGGAAAAAAGAAGTTGGTGGGCAGGATTTCAGGCTCACATAATTGGGTAGCATGGACATTAAACAGCATTTGATCAAGGGTTCAAATGAGACTATCATGACTTCCTCTTACTCCCTATGGAAACCAGAACTCAGTTCTATTTCCTTCTCTTTTATTCTTGCCTAAAACTGTCAGGCACCATCTATGTCAGGGAAAATGGTTCATTCTTTGAAAAAGACAAGAATCCCCTGCTAGCTGCAGCAAAAAATCCTAGGGTTCATCCTTGAGTCAAACACAGTGGCCAAGAACCTGAGGGGAGATGGAGCCCAGTGTTTAAAGGCTGTGCTCTCTTGCAGATGCACTGGACTTGGAGCTTTAGGAAATGACTGATCTTTACCTGAACTGTTTGTTTCCTTACCTGTAACATGGGAATTACACTATGAAGATTGCATTCATTGTGAAAACACATATAATATACTGCATGTCTGATCTGTTATTTTTATTAATGGTCATGTGTCTGGTCTTTGTGGTTTGAATGAGAAGGGTTGCTGATAGGAGAATTAAGTGGTAGTGGGATGGAGAATGGGTTATGGAGCAATGGGCAACCCACACAGAATAACTGTTAATTGCCTTTCTGAGAGGTAAAGGGAAAGTATTTAACAAGAATCACTAAAAATAAAAACCTTTCAAGTGTGTACACCCACAGGAGGTTATTTGTATAGTGTATGGTATATATATTCACTGGATACCACAGTCACTTAAATGAGGCTAAAGAGGTATGTTTCACTATAGACAATGGTGTTCTCAACAAAATGTTGCTTAAAAATAGGTCATAAAGTAGTTACACTTTTTTGATAAAAAATATTTGTAATATACAAAGAACAACATACCAAGAGTGACTAACTCTTGTGTGGAGAGATTTGAATTACTTTTATCTGCTTTTTGTCTTCCACATTCTGATTTTTTAATAATAAACATACTCACATTTAAAAAAAATTAAAATAAGTAAATATATTCTACCGTTTTCAAATAATTTTCCTTTTCTTTCTCTCTCTCTTTTTAAAAGACTTACTTATTTATTTGAAAGGCAAAGTTACAGAATGATAGAAGCAGAAAGAGAGAGGTTTCTATCTACTGGTTCACTCCCCCAATGGCTGCAATGGGGGGAGCTGGGCTGATCCAAAGCCAGGAGCCAGGAGCTAATTCTTGGTCTCCCGCACTGGTGCAGGGGCCCAAGGAGTTGGGCCATCTTCTGACTCTTTCCCAGGCCATGGCAGAGAGCTGGATTAGAAGTGAAGCAGCCAAGACTTGAACTGGTACCCATATGGGATGCTGGCACTGCAGGCAGTGGCTTTACCAGCTATGCCACAGAGCTGGCCCCAGTAATTCTCCGAAAAACTTTTCCAGAATTACTCTCCAACCTTAAAATTGTAAAACAGGTGATCATTTTGTTTAAAATTCATGACTAACATAGTTATTGTTTCTCTTCCTGTTTCAAACTTTTCAGTTGTTTTTATCTCATCTTGCAGTTTTATAATTATTTTCTTTAACATCAGAAGTTTCATTTTCAACCATGTCTGTTCTATTCCTTATTCTATTCATGTTGTAAAATCATATTCTTGATTTGTTTCTTTAGTTCTGAAATCTTTTTCTTTCATTATTTTGTCCTCTTTGAGTTCTCATTTAGTGGAATTTCTGTTATTACACTACTATGCAGAGCTTCCAGAAGAAATGTTCTTCAAGAGTGACTAGGTTTTCTTTTCTGGACTTTTCATGCCAAGCTTTATTTTTATTCTCTCCCACTTTAATGCCCCTTTTCAACTTACCTCTCTGATCTCTTCACACTTTTCAGCTTGGGGGTGGAGGGTGGTAGGGAGTAGTTTGTTGGGACTGTATTCCCTTGGGATTCAGTGGTCTTTGCAGAACACGTAAACAATCTTTGCAGCCTAAGAGCCCTGAGTTCAAATTCTTGGGTGGTTAGGATATGGAGATCTAATGTACCAGGGCAAGTTATTTAATATCTTCCAATTTAGGTTTCTTCATTTGAAAAAAAAAAAAAAAAAAAAAGCTACCCTTATAGGACCGTTAAGGTTTAAGTGAGAAAATATCTATTATAGTGTAGGAGTAGAGAGTGGTGTTTAATGAACATTAACTTTTAGAAATAATCGTCCTTGGGGCCGTTGCTGTGGCATAGCAGGGAAAGACACCACTGGCAGTGCCAACATATCATACAGGGGCTGGTTCGAGTCCCAGCTGCACTACTTCCGATCCAGCTCTCTGCTATGGCCTGAGAAAGCAGTAGAAGATGGCCCAAGTCCTTGAGCCCCTGCACGAACATGGGAGACCTGGAAGAGGCTGCTGGCTCCTGATTGGCCCAGTTCTAGCCAATGTGGGGAGTGGCCATTTGGGGAGTGAACCAGTGATGGAAGACCTCTTTCTCTTTGCCTCTCTGTAATGCTTTCAAATAAATAAATCTTTAAAAAACAGAAATGAAATATTTATTCTTTAGATTCCTGTGGCTGGAAAACCCTTCAGATGAGCATGCGATTTGAGTCAAGCATACAGAGTAGCAACCTCCAAGTTTTAGGGAATATTGGAATTAATTTTGTGTATAGCAACATTATTATAAAATTATGGTTAGGTTCCCAATTCATTGCTCAAATGTCTATTTTTTAAAAGATATTTATTTACTTTGAAAGAGTTATGCAGAGAGAGGGAAATATGGGCAGACACAGGCACACACAGACACACACACACAGAGGTATCTTCCATCCACTGGTTCACTCCACAAACGGCTGCATTGGCCCAGCGCTGGGCCCAGCAAGGCCAGGAGCCAGAAGCTTCTTCAGAGGCTCCCATGTGGGTGGTGGGTTGCAGGGACCTAAACACTTAGATCATCTTCCACTGCTTTTTTCAGGCCATTAGCATGGAACTGGATCAGAAGTAGAGCAGCCTGGATACAAACTGGTGCCCATTTCACAGTGCTGGCCCCCTCAAATGGCTATTCAATCCACATTGTTTCTGATGTATTTTGCTATAGGCAAGGTTGTTTTTGTCAGTACAGGCAACTTTCTAGAGTTTCTGTGCCTGTGCTGCACAGAGACCCTTGTGATATTTTAAGAAAATATTTTCAGAATGCTAATGTGAAATTCCAGCAACACACTTCCCTTGATTCAGCAATTATGACATTGGAGATTCCTCCTGCACCTTCTCTTATCTGCTGGGTGTTGACAGTGGAGACTGAATCCTCTGTTGGTGGCGACTGTGGAGAAGCCACTTGAGGGAGAGGGACTTAGACCCATGAGCTGGAAAAGGGGAGGAGGCAATGAATAAAAAATTTCAGGAAATCAGATCTCGAGGAAAAGAAATGATTACTTTTCCTGTGCTGACTACTCATATGCCCTTTTTCACTTTTAAGAATCTCAAGAGTGTGGCTTTATGGCTTTTATAACTAATTATTAATTATTTTGGCAGAGTGTGTGTGAGCTCCCATCTGCTGGTTCACTTCACCAATGTCTCCAACAGCTTCATTCCCCATCCTGCCCCCCAAACACACACACACTTGGGCTGAAGCACAAGAACTTCATCCAGGGCTCTCAAGTGGGTAGCGGGAACTCAATTACTTGAACCATCAATGGTTGCTTCCCAGGGTGCACACTAGCAGGAAGCTGGAATCCATGGAACTCAAACTCCCGCACTCCAATTACGGGATACAGGCACCTCAACCAGAAGCTTAATGACCACGCCAAACACCTGCCCCTGCTTGGTTTTATTTACACGGTCACTACCCAGTGACTTCGATAAAACTACCTCTCCCTTTGAAGACAAACAGGGAGCACAGCGTAATTTCTCTTTGGTCTGCCAGTCCTCAAAACCACTTACCACCTGGGTTTTTTAAGAGATCTTTCTGTTAGTGATAATAGGAAATACACAGAATTTCATTTTTTAAAGACGACTTCCTCTTTTTAAGAGGCATTTTTCCTCCTTGATTTCTTTTTTTTTTTTTTTTTTTTTTTTTTTATTTTTTTTGACAGGCAGAGTGGACAGTGAGAGAGAGACAGAGAGAAAGGTCTTCCTTTGCCGTTGGTTCACCCTCCAATGGCCGCCGCGGCCGGCGCGCTGCGGCCGGCGCACCGCGCTGATCCGATGGCAGGAGCCAGGAGCCAGGTGCTTTTCCTGGTCTCCCATGGGGTGCAGGGCCCAAGCACCTGGGCCATCCTCCACTGCACTCCCTGGCCACAGCAGAGGGCTGGCCTGGAAGAGGGGCAACCGGGACAGAATCCGGTGCCCCGACCGGGACTAGAACCCGGTGTGCCGGCGCCGCTAGGCGGAGGATTAGCCTAGTGAGCCGCGGCGCCGGCCCTCCTCCTTGATTTCTTAGAAACTAAAGGAAAAAAATAAGGTTACAAAGCCTTCAAGCCTTCAAAGCCTGAAAGATACAATTCATTTTCAATTCAGGGATTAATTTGATTCAGTAATTTTCCTGGCTTTCTGTGTCAGCAGTGGCTTTGTGATCTTTGGACACTGAGAGAGCAGCCTGGAGGCAGACAGCACGAGGTTCTAGACCTGCTGGCCGGGCACAGGCAGGGCAGAATGAGACAAATGCACAATTCACCTTTACCCGCTCCAACTTCTTAGCTTACTAATCTTCTCATAAGGTCAGTTCCAGAAAGTTCCTGCTTAAGTCAGGAATGGGTTTAGAACTGAGCAGCTCTGCTACACTAAGGGGATGATCTATGTGAACAGCAGTTTGGAGATGCTAGATGACAATTACAAGACATTGTTTTGGACTAAGCTCTTGCGCAGGCCTGGCCTAAAATAAAAATGGTGTCACTTATACTACAGTTCTAGCCATCAAACTGAAGCTGCTTTTCTGACCTTGTCAGAGATCACAAATAGAGAGATAACAGCCACATTTCCTGAACAGGTCAGTTTCTACTGGCATTATATGAAATTTTCCTCTGCTTCAAGCCTTGCACAAAAGAAGCAACCTGAAGGAAAGCTACTTTGGAAATGACCAATCTGGTTTTTGCTTGTTTCTGCTTTATTGTCACTTTTTGGTCTATAAAACCAACTTCTTTTACTCACTCCATAAGACCATGAAATATAGTGTTTTCTGATTCTAGAATTGAAAATAATATCAGTGATGATCTTTAAATGAACTGCTACAACTTTGTTCTTTTATACAGGCAAAGGGGTTTGCTGTGGCCACCTCTCTGGGACAGCTTTTTCAGAGAATCTTTTATGTGTACATCAGTCAGGTCTTAGTTAATTTTATCCTTGTATTCAACTGTTAGTATCTGTTCTGTGTTATAAGAAGTGCTGTTTATGTACTAAGTTAGGTTGCAATTCCTTACTTAGGGGCTCAGAGTATGGAGGCATCCCCAGGCCAAATTTAGATATTTTATTTCTATAGTTTTGGATCCAGACTAGAATGGCCACAGAAATCTGCAGTGGTCTCAAACACTGCCAAGACATTCGATTTGGACTGAAAGTCCAAAGCTCACTTTACAGAAAAACAAATTGAAGCACAAAGAGATTAAGTAACCTGTCCAAGTGAGTGCCTAGGGTGGGGTTCAAACTCAGTTTCAAAAGTTCATACTCATAGGCTAAAGGAACTTAAAGGAAAATTAACAGATGCACAATTTATAGAAATGATAATTCCAGGGGCTGGCACTGTGGCACAGCGGGTTAACGCCCTGGCCTGAAGCACTGGCATCCCATATGGGCGTCGGTTCTAGTCCCAGCTGCTCCTCTTCTGATCCAGCTCTCTGCTATGGCCTGGGAAAGCAGTACAAGATGGCCCAGGTCTTTGGGCCCCAGCACCCATGTGGGAGACCCGGAGGAAGCTCCTGGCTCCTGGCTTCAGATCGGCACAGCTCCGGCCCTTGAGGCCAACTGCGGAGTGAACCATTGGATGGAAGACCTCTCTCTCTCTCTCCACCTCTCCTCTCTCTGTAACTCTTTCAAATAAATAATTTTTTTTTAAAAGAAAGAATTCCAGACAAAATATTCTTGGTAAGTTAAACTTTCTACTTTTACAAATAAGGAAAACTTGAACATTTTACAAAGTCAGACAACTAGTTAATGCGAGAATCATGAATGGATCTCAGGGGTTGGTATTGTGGGGTAACGGGTTAAGCTGTGTGTGCCAGTTCCAAACTGGTTGCTCTGCTTCCAATCTTGCTCCTTGAAAATGTGCCTGGGAAGGCAGCAGAAGATGGACCAAGTGCCTGGACCCCTGCTATCCACTTGGGAGAGCCAAATGGTGTGTCCCGCTCTGTTGCGGTAATTTGGGAGTGAACTAGCAGATGGAAGATAACTCCCTGTCTCTGTTAAGAGCCTTTCAAATAAATACATAAAACTTAAAAGGGGGAAGTGGGACAGATCTCCTATTTTCCAACTACTAGGTCACTTATTTTTTTGTGCCTCATCGCATGCCCTTCAAAACCAAACACTGAAGTTTCAGCATTTAGCCCGGCAGCTGAGGAACCGGCTAAGATGCTTGCCTCACAGGAGAGTGGCTGGGTTCAACATTGCGCACCTGCTTCTGATCCAGCGTGGCTTTGGCCCCCATCCAGCCCTGGGCACGGCAGCCATTTGGGGAGGGAACCAGTGGATGGGGTGTGTGTGTGTGTGTGTGTGTGTGTGTGCGTGCGCGCGCACCTCTCGCAAACCGGACGGAATAAAGTGCATGAATGTATTA
Source organism: Oryctolagus cuniculus (assembly GCF_964237555.1). Lineage (NCBI taxonomy): Eukaryota > Metazoa > Chordata > Mammalia > Lagomorpha > Leporidae > Oryctolagus > Oryctolagus cuniculus. The sequence goes on from NC_091437.1 coordinate 9,004,789, forward strand.
AACTAGGAGTCAGCCACGGAATTTATGTAGGACTCACACAACCACATGAACAATCCTGATTTAAGGTCTAAAATACAAAATTAATCTAAAGTCACTTTAACATGTCAAGTAAGTAAAAGAAATTAAAGAGGTATAACAAAAATTTTAAAACTGTTAAACCTCAAAGTTTTTTTTTTTTTTTTTTAATGTATAAACGGCTCCATCCCTCATGTTTAGGAAGATACTAGGATAAATATCGGAATTCATTTTCTTTTAAGTTCGTCCAAGAACTTTCTTTTTCCCCAAAGTAACTTCTATTACAAGATAAACGTATATGGCAGAAACGGAAAAGCAAAGGGAAACACTTATCGGCATTCCTCTCACCCAGTTTCAGTTTGAAGTCTTTCTGTTTAAGGGTATGCCGCAGAAAACGAACGCAGCAATTAAAGACATAGTCTCTGCTCACCGCCAGTAGGGTCGGAGCACGCCGGGAGCAGGCCGCCTACGCTCCTCGGACCTGCATTACCTCAAAACCCGGGTCCCCACACAGTCCGACTCGGCTGTCAGGAACGCAGGCTTTCAGAACCGCCCGGTCTCGCTAGCAGTGACCGCGCAGCGGGCGGGGACCGCCGCTCCCAGAGTCGCCCGCGGCGCCCTGGCGCGGTGCATGCTGGGACTTGTAGTCCAGGCCGGGCCGAGCAAACTGGGGCTCCGCGTCTAATGCGCTCCTCTGCCGTAAACTTCCCGGCCCAACGGTCAGCTGAAGCCGTCATCTACACCCTCCTGAGATAAACCGCATCTCATTCCAGGTTCACGAGGCTGCCGCTGGGCCCCTTGAACCCAACGCTCAAACGCACTGCGGGCTCCTTCCTAAGCCTCACGGAGATTGGTCTGCGCTCAGCATGGGGCGGAACCCTGGCTGGAATGGCGGTCCGGATTGGCCAGTTTAGGAGTTTTTTTTGGGGGGGGGACGGTTTACTTGCAGAGATGTGCGCTGTGATTAAAAAGTGAGTCCTTTGCCACAGCCGTCCTGCTCGCGGGGGAAATCTCGCGATGTTTCGGCAGCAGGGACCCCGAGCCGCGTCGTGAGCTGCGGAGGACCGTGGCGGCGGCGGGCACCGGCGCCGGGAAGGGACAGGTCGGGCGGGAGGGCGCGCGCGCCGCTGTCCTCGGTCGGGGCCTCGGACCCGGGCCCGGAGGCGGTGTGCGCTCGGCGCGGCTCTCCCGGCCCGAGCTCGGCCCCGGGCGGCCTCGGGGCTGCACCTGGGCCCGCGCGGGCGGTGACAGGTGCGCGCAGCAGCGCGGCGCTCGGCCGGCCCGCCCCCTCCGGGGCTCGGGATGCGCTGCGGGCCCCGGCGGAGCGGCTCGGATCGCTGCCGGAGAGCGGCCGCCGCCCCTGAGGGCGCCGCGGCGGGTCTGAGGCGCCGTCATGAACCTGCACCAGGTGCTGACGGGGGCCGTGAACCCCGGCGACCACTGCTTCTCCGTGGGCAGCGTCGGCGACCAGCGCTTCACGGTGAGTGCGGGAGCGCGGGAGGCGTCCGCGGCCCGGCCGGGCCTGGGACCGCGGGGCCGGGCGCGGCGCTGCGATCGTGGGGGCTCGCCCCGGCCGCGGATCCCCGGCGGCCTTCGCTGAGTAACGGGCTGGGCGGGGGGCGGCTTTGGAGTGTCCCCGCTTCGGGGCCCCCAGAGGTTAGATTTAGGCGTGGCTGGGGCTGGTTTCACGTGTTAAGGTCAAAAGTGGAGTCAAAGCCAAAGCGAGTCCTTGAAAGCCGTTGCTGGCGCTGAGTGAGCGACGTGGGGAAAACGCGGCTTTTTCGTCTAATTTTGTTTTTCTACTTGGGATTCACCGAGGAGTAACTGGAAGGAGAAAGTGTTTTCCGTCGAGAAGTCCCAGCGCCCTTTCCAGTCCCGCAGCCCTGGAACACGGGATTGGTTTTAGATTGTCCAGCTCAGCTGCCCGCCTCTGCCTCGCAGTGGGCATTCCGGGCCGGAGCGTTCCTGGAAGCGACTCGCTGTGTCCTGGCCGCCAACAGATGCCGCAGACCTCGGGCCGCCTCCCGCCCGGCGGAGTTTTATGCCTGCACTACAGTTTTGAGAAGCGCTTCCAACCGGGACCATTGCACCTGACCCCCTTTAAAACATAGTTGATAGTGCCGGGGAATTTGGCTGCAACTTGTGTAGCTGTTTCTTCAACTGCAACTAAAAGTAAAACTCAGTTTCGTTTAAGTAAAACAAAAGAAACAGCTTTCCCAAGTGTAGTCATCTTGGACTTCGAGTGTCACAGTTTTCCTCTCTGCTCTTGGCCTTTTTTTTTTTTTTTTTTTTTTATGGCCCTTGTCAGTCTCAGCTGTAATACTCCGCGTCTAACATGGTGTAGGCATTTAGTGCTGGAATTGGAGAGTTGTGCCAGCCAAGCACTTTGCTCGCAGTGGAGGCTGTCTCTCCCCTGTAGAGGGACTCACAGGCACCAGAGTTTGCAGGCCAGACTAGCAGCTGGTAAGATTCTGCTCCTAAATGTTTGCCTAGCCCTAACAGGCAAATGACTGAGCTCTGTGCCTTGCACAGGGCAACTGTAGCCTCCCTACAGCTGGGAATTGCTCTCAGCTTGTGTAAAGGAGGCAAATAAACAATATTAGGTTTTCCAAGTGGAAAGCTATGGAATATTATTGTTACATTCTCTGTCACCTTCTCAAGTTATGTCTGTGCTGCCTCCAATGTCAGTTCAGAGAACTTGCCTCAGTAAGGCACTCAGAATCTATGTCAGCCAGTGATGTGAACTTCAAAGCATGTATAGTTTGATGGTTTATTTATATGCCTGGGTGCATTCCTCTGTAAAACCTTGGAAAACGTCTCTGTGTTATTTTTAAGGAGAGGTCAGTTAATGTGCCAAGGTTTATATGGTCATCCTACACCATCATGTCGCTTGTTGTTCAGTTCTGTATTTTAAGTCCATTTCCATAGAGCAGGCTTTAATTATCTCCCACCAAGTCTGCTGCAGCTTTCTCATAGTCCTCTGGAAGCATTCCTCTAAACAAGCTATTTTTTTTTTTTTTTTTTTTTTTTGGTTTAGTATAATGAGATTCCAGCTCTTCATTTTGGTAATAGTTTAAGGATTCATAGTAAGGATTTTCTCTGCAGATAATCCATTCCTGACTCTTGAATGTAGAATTAAGTTGGTTGCCTTCAGTTTCCTGGACACTTAAATAACACTTTAAGTTTATCTCTTTTGTTTTTTTTTTAGGATTTATTTTATTTATTTGAAAGGCAGAGTTAGAGACAGAAAGAAATCTCTTACCTGCTGTTTCACTTCCCAGTTGGCTGCAATGGTCAAAGCTGTGCCAGGCCAAAGCCTTGAGCCTGGGAATCTATCTGGGTCTCCCACGTGGGCATCAGGGGCCCAAGCACTTGGGCCATCTTCTGCTGCTCTCCCAGGCGCATTACCAGGGAACTGGATTGGAAGCAGAGCAGCCAGAACTCGGACTGGCACTCATATGGGATGTCAGCGCTCTAGGCCACAGCTTAGCCAGCTTTGCCACAGCCCCCAAGTTTATCTCTTGAAATTGTCCCTTTTCCTTGTCTCATGTCCGCGAACAGAATCTATTGTTTCCGTCTTGAGTTGTAACTTTTTTAGGTTGCGACTTCTCTATTTGATAGGAAGACAGCAAACATCAATGATAGGGTGTGATGAATACAAGATCTCTCTCAATTACAGTTTTCCTTGAGGTAGAGATGTGAGATCCTCCTCTTATATTCCTCCTTGGAGAATATTTTTGCCCCTTCTGGTACATTTCTGCCATCTCATAAAACAGCCCCATGTTTGTATATCCTCCCTTTGCTTTTTTTCAGATAACTCCCTTTCTTGCTTTGAAAGATTACGGTAGACCAGATCCTGTTTTCTGCAGAAAGTCTGATAGGTTTCAAGTGTAAAGGAAATTGATGCCAGTTCTCATTTTTTGAGATGTAAAAATATGCAATTACTAATAGATATTAGTATATATTTTTACTACTTAAACTGGCCTCAAGTTATTTTGACTTTGCCCTCAGTAAGAAAGCTTCTAGTAGGTGTCTGTTAGACTTCCAAAGCGCTCTGTTTGGACTTTGATTATATCATTAGCCAGTCTTCCCTTGTGTAAGTGTGCATTCTCTCTGGCTTCATTGTGAGCACCTAGAACAGTGATTGGGGAAGTGATGTTACCTGATGGTGCAGTCATTACCTGGATTTGATTTCCGCGTGGTCTCTTATAGTTAACTGTTTATGCATGGGTAAATTCTTTTACAGTCTTTGGAGTTCTGTTTTTTTCTCATCTGTAAGGGAGAACTGCAGTAGTACTTACAGAGTTGTTGACAAACTGCTAACTCTAAGCTCATGGCTTAGCACATGTGAAACTCTTTCAGTGCTGTTTTGTAACATTAAGATTATATTCATTTTGATTCCTGATGCTAAAAATTAATAAATACTGGTTGGGAGGCCAATGCTGTGGAGCAGGTAGAGCCACCACCTGCGGTGCAGCATCCCTTATGGGCACCGGTTCGAGTCCTGGCTGCTCCTTTTCCCATCCAGCTCTCTGTCATGGCCTGGGACAGTAGTAGAAGATGGCCCAAGTGCTTGGGCCCCTGCCCTCGCATGAGAGACCTGAAGAATCCAAAGCTGGGCTTTGGATCAGCCCAGCTCCAGCCCTTGCAGCTATCTGGGGAGTGAACCAGCAGATGGAAGACCTCTCTCTGTCTCTGCCTCTGCCTCTCTGTAGCTCTGACTTTCAAATAAATAAATAAATCTTAAAAAAAAAAATACTGGTTGAATGGATTGATAGAAAATTTTTAAGGAAACCTACTGCAGTATAGGTAATACTTTAAGCAGCTTAAATAATTTAGATTTGAATCCAAATAAAATATTTCTATTAAAATTTCTTTAAACATTTCATCAGTGTTAGGTGAACAACCAGAGAGTGCTTCAGGTATGCTTAAAGCAAATTTTTTTTTTCTCTTGTTTGTTGGAATGCTTTCTTCACTCCTTTCTTTGTTAATTTTCTACCTACCAATGTTAGAGTGAAACTATTTGTACCATCTGGGCCTGATTGTTGACAACTGTTGTAATTATAATTATTCTGGTTATAAAGGACAAATTAAAAAGCACAGTTAATTAGAATTTAAATTTCCTAATATTTTTGTGTATACTGATAACATTATAGATTTTTTTTTCTTTTTCTTTTGTAATTTATCCATCCTCTACTGTTGAAATTGTGTTTTGAATGAGATGGAAACTGTTTTGAATGAAATGGAAAGACTTTTTTTTAAGGATGTATTTTATTTATTTGAAAGACAGTTGCATAGAAAGGTAGAGACAGAGGGAGAGATCTTCCATCCTCTGGTTCACTCCCCAGATGGCTGTAACGGCTGGAGCTGCACAGATCCAAAGCTAGGAGCCAGGTGCTTCTTCCATGTCTCCACGTGGATGCAGGGGCCCAGGGACTTGAACCATCTTCCACTGCTTTCCCAGGCCATAGCAGAGATCTGGATCGGAAGTGGAGCAGCTGGGACTAGAACCAGCACCCATATGGGATGCCAGCACTTCAGGCCAGGGCATTAACCTGCTGCACCACAGCACCGGTCCCCTGGAAAGGATTTCTTTTCTTTCTTTCTTTTTTTTTTTTTTTTTTTTTGGACAGGCAGAGTGGACAGTGAGAGAGAGAGAGACAGACAGAAAGGTCTTCCTTTACCATTGGTTCACCTTCCAGTGGCCGCCAGGGCCTGCACGCTGCGGCCGGTGCACCACGCTGATCCAAAGCCAGGAGCCAGGTCCTTCTCCTGGTCTCCCATGCAGGTGCAGGGCCCAAGGACTTGGGCCATCCTCCACTGCCTTCCTGGGCCACAGCAGAGAGCTGGCCTGGAAGAGGAGCAACCGGGACAGAATCTGGTGCCCGACCAGGACTAGAACCTGGTGTGCCAGTGCCGCAGGCGGAGGATTAGCCTATTGAGCCACAGCACCGGCCCCTTAGAAAGGATTTCTTTTTTTTTTTTTCTTTTTCTTTTTTTTTGACAGGCAGAGTGGACAGTGAGAGAGAGAGAGACAGAGAGAAAGGTCTTCCTTTGCCGTTGGTTCGCCCTCCAATGGCCGCCACGGCCGGTACACAGCGCTGATCCGATGGCAGGAGCCAGGTGCTTCTCCTGGTCTCCCATGGGGTACAGGGCCCAAGCACTTGGTCCATCCTCCACTGCACTCCCTGGCCACAGCAGAGAGCTGGCCTGGAAGAGGGGCAACCGGGACAGAATCCGGCGCCCCGACCGGGACTATAACCCGGTGTGCCGGCGCCGCAAGGCGGAGGATTAGCCTAGTGAGCCGTGGCGCCGGCCAGAAAGGATTTCTAAGAGATGGCAGTATTGTGTGGTTATCTGGGACTCCTTTCTCTGATTTGTATTTTAAACACTTTAGCTATTAAGAGGGATAGCAAAATCTGTTAGAGCTCTAGTTACAGGTCTTAGTGTTAGACAACTCGGTGTCACTAGATGAGGGGACCCACATTAGATAGAAGTCAAAAGCCTGCAGCTCTGTGGGTGTTTGTTAAGAGATAAGGGGGCTGAATAAGCATTCTCTTTTTTCTGGATGGTACACATCTTTTTTGATGTTTTGATCACTTGAGGTGAGCCTTCACTGGTGGCAATATGATTGTTATATTAGGAGGATGGCAAGGTTTTTTTTTTTTTTTTTTAGAATGGAGCGTGTGAGGTGAATACAGGAGGGGAAACTTTGCTACTGTCCCCATTGGAGAAAGAGAAAGATGTCTGGAGGTTTTGAAGCCATTGAAAGTACTAAATTGAACTTAGAAATATCAATGTTTCGTAGTTTTAAAATACCCTTGAACATTTAAATAATATTGGTTCTCAATATTACATTTTAAAAAAGAGAATAAGCATATCATAGATAATTACAATTTTCCATACCTAAGTCATTTAACCACGGCATACACCAGAATGAAATTGGAATATTAATCTGATGGTTAATCTAATGGTTGGTTAAAACAAAACGTCAGTGAAAAGGAAATCTGGGTTTCTAATGGAAATCACAGAGTATCCAAGTTAGGATACAGATTGTAATAGCCTTTGGTGTTTAGTTAAAAATCATGTTTTAGTTATATGTCTTATAGCACACAGTTGACTCTGTTCTTCCTATGCATCCTGTTTAGTCTCAGTGTTAATAAACTAAATGTCATGTGTGCCTAACAGTATTTGCCAGTTTTCACTGGTTAATAATCCATTGTTCTGATAGTGGGTCCTTCGATAGAAGCAACTGGTGTACCAATGGAAATATATGGATATTGCATGACAGTTTATTTGATAAGCCAGTGCTGTTCATGTTGCTTTCATAACCTTCTACATTATGTATTCAGGGCACCTTGAAATAAATTTTTGTAAATAGTTATTTTAGAAAAATCTATCCACCTATTTTTTTTTAAAGATATATTTTTTTTGAAAGAGTTACAGAGAGAGGTATAGACAGAGAGAGAGGTCTTCCATCCACTTATTCACTCCCCAAATTGCTGCAGTGACCAGAGCTATGCCAATCCGAAGCCAGGAGCCAGGAGCCTCTTCCAGGTCCCCAACGTGGGTGCGGGGACCCAAGGACTTGGGCCATCTTCTACTGCTTTCCCAGGCCATAACAAAGAGCTGGATTGGAAATGGAGCAGCCAGAACTAGAAATGGTGCTCATATGGGATGCTGGCACTTCATGCCAGGACTTGAATCTGCTGTACCACAATACCGGCCCCCTACCTAACTTTAGAGTTTGATTTAGAAGTAGTGTGTATTATATTACATCTTAGATTTTTATTTAAAATCAAGTTGGGTGAATTATTTCTCTTTTAGAATTTAGTGGTAGTTGAATTATTTTAAATTCATAATAAGCCTTTTTTTTTTTTTAAGATTTATTTATTTATTTGAAAGGCAGAGTTACAGAGGTAGAGGCAGAGAGAGAGAGAGAGAGAGAGAGAAGTCTTTCATCCACTGGTTCACTCCCCAGATGGTCGCTATGGCAGGAGCTAAGCAGATCTGAAACCAGGAGCCAGGAGCTCCTTCCAGGTCTCCACACAGGTGCAGGGGCTCAAGGACTTGGGTCATCTTCTACTGCGTTCTCAGGCCATAGCAGAGAGCTGGATCAGAAGTGGAGCAGCTGGCACTGGAACTGGCACCCATATGGAATGCTGACACTGCAGATTGTGGCCTTACCCGCTACGCCACAGCACCGGCCCCAGTCAGCCCTTTTTTAAGTTAAAGGGCCAGAACTGGCATTGTGGCACATGGGTTAAGCCACTGTGACACAGCATCCCATATTGGAGTGCTAGTTGGAGTCCTAGCTCCCGTGATTTTTTTTTTTTTTTTAAGATTTATTTATTTATTTGAAAGTCAGAGTTACGCGAAGAAATGGAGAGGCAGAGAGAGAGAGACAGATCTTCCATCCACTGGTTCACTCCCCAATTGGCCGCAATAGCTGAAGCTGTGCTAATCCGAAGCCAGGAGCTGGGAGCTCTTCCAGGTCTCCCACACAGGTGCAGAAACCCAAGGACTTGGCCATCTTCTGCGCTTTCCCAGACCATAGCAGAGAGCTGGATCAGAAGTGGAGCAGCTGAAACTCGATTCGGCACTACAGTTGGCAGCTTTACTCACCATGCCACAGCTCCAGCCCCCTCCTCTGATTCTGATCTAGCTTCCTGCTAACGTGCTGACATGGAGTTCTGTCTTCCTGGCTTTGGCCTGGACTAGATCTGGCTATTGTGGTCATTTGAGGAGTGGATGGATGATCTCTCTCTTTCTCTCTTCCTCTCTCTCTCTCTCTCTCCCTCTATTCCTTTCTTCCTCTCTCTTTCTCCTCCTCACCCCCTGTTTCTCCCTTCCTGTTTATCACTCTTTCAAATAAATCAAATGAAAATCTTTAAAAAATCTATTTTTCCTATTTTATTGATACTTTTTGTGCTTATTACCTGATCAAATGTTATAGGCTCTGGAGTTTGAGCTATTACAGTGGTCTATAAGAAATATCTAGAAGATATATCTATTTCAGTAAATTTTTGGATGATACCCAGTTTATATCATCTGTAGAAAAATATCTCCTGATTAGCACAGGTTGAATATAAATTTACAGACTGAAAGTATAAAAAATTTTCATCTGAAACTTCCCACCTTAATCTTCCCTTGCTCATATGAATTTACCTCTTGGAATTTATCAGGTGATAATACCTTCTTATTTTTAAAGATTTATTTATTTGAGGGGCCAGCGCTGTGGCCAGGCAGGTAAGACTGCCGCCTGCAGTGCCAGCATCCCATATGGGCATCTGTTCGAGTCCTGGCTGCTCTCTTCTATGGCCTTGGAAAGCAGTACAAGATGGCCCAAGATCTTGGGCACTTGTACCTGCGTGGGAGATCTGGAAGAAGCTACTGGCTCCTTGACTTTGGATTGGCTTAGCTCTGGCCATTGCGGCCATCTGGCGAGTGAACCAGTGGATGGAAGACTCTTCTCTATATCTCCCTGCCTCTTCCCCTCTGTAATTCTGCCTCTCAAACTAACAAAAAACTTTAAAGATTTATTTATTTGAGAGGCAGAGTTACAGACAGAGGGAGGGAGGAAGAGAGAGAGAGAGAGATACCTTTCATCTGCTGGTTCACTCCCAAAATGGCCACAGTGGCTGGAGCTGGGCCGATCTGAAGCCAGGAACCAGGAGTTTCTTCCCGGTCTCCCCCACTGGTACAGGGGCCCAAGCACTTGGGCCATCTTCTACTGCTTTCCCCAGCCATCAGCAGGGAGCTGGATTTGAAGTGAAGCAGCTGGCCGGCGCCGCGGCTCACTAGGCTAATCCTCCACCTTGCGGCGCTGGCACACCGGGTTCTAGTCCCGGTCGGGGCGCCGGATTCTGTCCCGGTTGCCCCTCTTCCAGGCCAGCTCTCTGCTGTGGCCCAGAAGGGCAGTGGAGGATGGCCCAAGTACTTGGGCCTTGCATTCAGGGAGACCAGGATAAGTACCTGGCTCCTGCCATCGGATCAGTGCAGCGCACCGGCCACAGCGGCCATTGGAGGGTGAACCAATGGCAAAGGAAGACCTTTCTCTCTGTCTCTCTCTCTCACTGTCCACTCTGCCTGTCAAAAAAAAAAAAAAAAAAAAAAAAAAAAAAGGCAGCTGAGACTTGGACCAGCACCCATAAGGGATGTCTGCACTGTAGGCGATGCTTAACCTACTGTGCCACAGCAGCTGTCCCAATAGCCTTACTTTTAACTACAAACTGAAAAATTGACTCATTATTGTATCCATTCTTTACTTCTGTCCTGCGACGGTAAAAGATGTGTCTTCCTCAGTATCCAAGCTTAACCTCTGCCTGTCTTCTGGATCTTAACAAATTGTCTCTGGGATCTCAGTCTTTTAGTTACTCTTTTTTGCCCACCTGTTCTGAAACATGCTTAAAACTCTGATCTTTAACAACTAGCAAATCCTTCCTTGAGCTGGTCTCCCTCTTGTGTGTCTGATTTCACAGCTGTATTAGCATTCTTCCTTTTTTTTTTTTTTTTAACACACATTTATTTATTTGAGAGGCAGAGTTTCAGAAGAGTGGTCTTCCATTCCCTAGTTTATTCCCAAATAGCCACAGCGAATGGAGTTGGGCCTGTCTGAAGTCAGGAGCCTCCTCTGGGTATCCCATGTGGGTGCATGGGCTCAAGCACCTTGGCCATCCTCCGCTGCTCTCCTAGGCCGCTAGCAGGGAGCTGGGTCAGAAGTGAAGCAGCCAGGACTCAAACTGGTGCCCATATGGGATGCTGGAGGCTTAACCTACTACATCAGAACACCAATCTCATACTTAGCATTCTTGAGTTGTTTCTGTTTATGGCTGCTTTCACTTATATCCTGTTGTCCTCTTTATGTCCTTGTTCACCCACAGCTGCTTTAGTGACAACTTGCTTCAACAGGTCTAGTCAGTCTTTTTCTTTAGCATTCATCATATTGATCATCTTCTTCTCTTCCTTTGGTTTGGTTATGCCGTACTCTACTTTTTTCTTTTTTGCTTTTGTAGTTATCCATTGTCAGTTTTCTTTCCAAAGTATCTTTCTTGTCTATCCCCTTAAAAAAAACAAAAAAACAAAAAAACAACTATGTATTTGAAACACAGAGTGACAGAGGCAGAGAAATATCTTCTGTCTGCAGGTTCTCTCCCCAAATACCTGCATTAGGCAGTGGTTGGCCAGACCAAGGCCAGAAGTCTATCCAAATCTCTCACATAGGTGGTAGGAACCCAGTTTACTTTGTCCACCATCTGATGCCTTCTCTGCCATAGGAGTAGGAAATTAGATTAGAAGAAGATTGAGGCGTCACACCTGCTCCCCTATTATAGGATGTGAGTGTCCCATGTAGTGGCTTAACCTGTGGCACAATGCCTGTCCCTTATGTCAGTCCCTTCAATGTTGGTGACCATTAGGCTTTAGTCCTCTTCTTGTTTCATTCTACAAGAACTTCCTGGTGTATCCATCTATCATCTCCCTGACATAAGCTTCAAACTGAGAAATACCTATTTGAAGGTAACACAGATACTGACATTCACCATGTTCTAGACTCAGTATGTTCTGCCTTGATATACTCTGCAAAACCCTGTTGCCTCAGTTGTTCGATTTGTCCTACTGTGTTCATCATTTCTAGGAATGATTCCACTCTGCTAATGACTGTAATGACCAGGGCTGGACCAGGCTGAAGACGGGAGCTTCTTCCAGATCTCCTGGGTGGGTGCAAGAGTTCAAGGATTTGGGCCCCCCTCTCTTGCTTTCCCAGGCACATCAGCAAGGAGCTGGATTGGAAGTAGAGCAACTGGGAGTCAAACCTGCACCCATGTGGGAAGCCAGCTCTGAAGACAGTGGCTTGACCCGCTACGCCATAGCACTGCCTCCTAATTCCTGTTCTTTTACTTATTGTACTTCTTAGTCCTTCTCTTACATAGCAAATCAAGCTCTGTAGATTGTACCTCATTACTTTCAAACATTGTATGTCATCCTGTTGATGAACCTTTTAACTTTTATTTAATCATGCTTTTATCTACTTAACCGGTACCGCATAGGAAGCATTTTCAAAAGCCAATTCGGATGACATCCCTCTTCCAAGGCATTTTAGTGTATTTTTAAGTCTCTTGTCACTTTTTCCCCTCTCTGCAGAGTTGTCTCCCTAAACTTTAGCTATATCCTGCCTTCTATTTATACGACAGGAAATTCCTTCTCTTACTTCCACCCTTATATGTGCTCTTCTAGTAACTTTTCATCTCTCCCACCCTCTTGTTTGGAAATAAGTTTTGAGTTTTTCTGCAGTTTGGGTCCTGCTATATACAGTATGGTAAAAAAAAATTAGGAGAATGAGCTTACAGTTGACCAGTTGCATGTATTGATTGCTGTCTTTTGTAAAGATTTATTTCCTAGAGGAAGTTTTCTTGGGATATTAGTACATATTTTTAGAACAGCTTTATTGATATATAGTTTATGTAAATAAAATTCACTCTTTTAAAGTTCATATTTCAGTGGTTTTATTTATTTATTTATTTATTTATTTTTTGACAGGCAGAGTGGACAGTGAGAGAGACAGAGACAGAGAGAAAGGTCTTCCTTTGCCGTTGGTTCACCCTCCAATGGCCGCCGCGGCCAGCGTGCTGCGGCCGGCGCACCGCGCTGATCCGATGGCAGGAGCCAGGAGCCAGGTGCTTTTCCTGGTCTCCCATGGGGTGCAGGGCCCAAGCACCTGGGCCATGCTCCACTGCACTCCCTGGCCACAGCAGAGAGCTGGCCTGGAAGAGGGGCAACCGGGACAGAATCCGGCGCCCCGACCGGGACTAAAACCCGGTGTGCCGGCGCCGCTAGGCGGAGGATTAGCCTAGTGAGCTGCGGCGCCGGCATTTCAGTGGTTTTAGTACATTCACAATTTTGAATTCTTCGCCATAATCTAACTCCAGAACATTTTTTTCATTCCAAAAAGGAAACCTCTTTTCTGTTAGCAGTCAGTCTCTATTCACTTTTTTTTTTTTTTTTTTTTTTTTAAGATTTATTTATTTATTTGAAAGGCAGAGAGAGAAAGACAAAGAGATCTTCATTCATTGGTTCACTCTTCAAATAGCGGCTAACTGAGCTGAACTGAAGCCAGGAGCCCAGAGCCTCTTCTGGGTCTCCCACATGAATGCAGGGGCCCAAGAACTTGGGCCATCCTCTGCTGCTTTCCCAGGCACGTTAGCTGGGAGCTGAATAGGAAGTAGAGCAGTGAGGACTTGAACCAGCGCCCATATGGGATGCCAGTGCCTCTGGTGGAGGCTTTATCTGCTACGCCACAGCGTGGGCCTCTTCTGCCTTCAGCCACTGGCAACCACTGTGTTAAAGTCACTTACCTTGCGTACTTTTCTTCCGTATATATAACCACCATCTTACTGTTGACTGGTTTCTTATAAAGGATATTACTGAGAGTACAGATGAAGAGATGTGTAGGGAAAGGCATGAGGACAGGGATGTGGAGCTTCTATGCCTTCTGATATTCCACCTTCCTGGAACCTCCACGTGTTCAGCTATCTGGAAGCGCCTCAGATTTAATTTCTAAAAGGGTAAATACAGAGATAATCCATACAGATCAAAGCTCTTGAAAGGGAGATGAGAGGCCGGCGCCGCGGCTCACTGGGCTAATCCTCCACCTAGCGGCGCCAGCACACCGGGTTCTAGTCCCAGTCGGTCAGGGCGCCGGATTCTGTCCCGGTTGCCCCCCTTCCAGGCCAGCTCTCTGCTATGGCCAGGGAGTGCAGTGGAGGATGGCCCAAGTGCTTGGCCCCTGCACCCCATGGGAGACCAGGATAAGTACCTGGCTCCTGCCATCGGATCAGTGTGGTGCGCCGGCCGCAGCACGTCGGCTGCAGCGGCCATTGGAGGGTGAATCAACGGCAAAAGGAAGACCTTTCTCTCTGTCTCTCTCTCTGACTGTCCACTCTGCCTGTCCAAAAAAAAAAAAAAAAAAAAAGAAAGAAAGGGAGATGAGGGTGATTAAAAAATATTTGCGAGACAGAGCTCCCTTCTGCTGGTTCAATTCCCAGGTGCATACAGAGGCAAAGCTGGGAGCCAGATGTTTCATCTAGGTCTCCCGTGTGGGTAGAGGAACCCCATTACTTGAGCCACCATTTCTGCCTCCCAGTGTCTGTATTAGCAGTAGCTGGAACCAGGAGCTAGAGTCAGGGTTTGAACTCATGTATTCTGATAATAGGATGCAGTCATCCTAACTGGGGTCTTAACCATTAGGCCAAATGCAAGAAGGCCGATTGTCTTCAGTGTTTTTTTTAAGAATACATAGCATTCTTGAGACCACAAAGTTTGAGAATCCTTGCTTTATAGCATCCCATTATATGATTTTTGGAATTTGTCCATTCTGTTATTGATGAATAGTTTAGGGTCTTGTGTCCAGTGTCCCCAAGGATGACTTTAGGTCAACACTGGTACAGCCGGGGCTTCCATGTTCTGCTAAAGAACAAGTGACATTTCCAGGTCATTCCAGAGCTTTCTCTCCAGTCCTTCTACAGAACCTTGCTTGGAAACATGACAATGGAGATATACCAGACTCTCCTCACCCTGACTCTGGACGATCCTCTTTCCCAAAAGTTATCACTTATACTTGAACCTATAATGAATGGGGTGAAAATCCGTCAACTGTGCATTTTCTTGATTCAGAGAAGTCATTTGGCTTCCTGGAGTTCCAAAGGCAAAAAAATCTCAGCCTGTCTTCACAAGAAGCAAGTCTGACAGACCTCAGTGCCCTTGGACTCAGTGACACCCACAGTTGAGCCAGTACCAGGTGCTCAGTGTGTGAAGCATAAGCTGTCGTTGTTACTTACCTGTGCAAAAACGTGCTTGTATTGAATATGGGTAGAATTGCTGAATCATAGGGTATATATGTTTTTTAACTTTTTGTAGTTTTATAGTCCTGTCAGCAACTACAGAAGCTCTAGTTGATTTATATCCAAATAAGGCACTTCATTTTGCATATGTAGGATGTTTCTTCTTCATCAGATTGAGGTTATACATTCTTGGCCTAAATGCTGCATAGCTGGTGGTGTATTTTCTAGATTTCTTTCTTTCTTTTTTTCTTTTCTTTTTTTTTTTTTGACAGGCAGAGTGGACAGTGAGAGAGAGACAGAGAGAAAGGTCTTCCTTTGCCATTGGTTCACCCTCCAGTGGCCGCTGTGGCCAGCACGCTGCGGCCGGTGCACCGCGCTGATCCGATGGCAGGAGCCAGGTACTTCTCCTGGTCTCCCATGGGGTGCAGGGCCCAAGCACTTGGGCCATCCTCCACTGCCCTCCCTGGCCACAGCAGAGAGCTGGCCTGGAAGAGGGGCAACCGGGACAGAATCCGGCGCCCTGACCGACAGGGACTAGAACCCGGTGTGCTGGCGCCGCTAGGTGGAGGATTAGCCCAGTGAGCCGCGGCGCTGGCCTTTCTAGATTTCTTATTTGGAAGCACATGATGCATATCTGTGCCTCATTAGTGATTGAATTTTGATGACCCCATGAAGATGTTGCCCAATTTCTCCACTGTATAACTGGTTTGATACTCCCTGCCCCATCTCCCTGCCCCTACCATTGAAAATAAGCATATGATTGTGGAGAGACTTGAAGATTGTGGAAATAAGGGCTGGTGTTGGAACGAGTAGGGGGAGAATGGCAAGCTGCTGCTTGAATATGAGCACAGTTTCACGTCCTGGCTGTTCCACTTCTGATCCAGCTCCCTTGTAATGCACCTCGGAAGGCAGCAGAATATGACCCAAGTGCTTGGGCTCCTGCACACGTGTGGCGATGAGTGGAGTTCCAGCCTCCTGGCCTCAGCTTGGCCTAACCCCAGCTGTTGAGGCCATCTGGGGAGTGAACCCTTAGGTGAAGAGTCTCTTTATCTCTGTAACTGTCATTCAAGTAAATAAATAGATTTTTAAAGAAAAGATCATGAAAATACATTGATCTTTATCAAACGTTTACTCTAGTGGGTGGGTGTTGTGGTACTGTGGGTTAAACTGCTGCTTAGATGCCCACATCCCATATCAGAGTGCTGCTTTGGGTCCCGGCTGCTCCATTCTCCATCCCAGTCCCTGCTAATGTTCATGGGAAGCAGCAGACAAAGGCTCAAGTACTTGGATCCCTGCCACCCATCTGGGAGGCCTGGATGGAGTTCTGGCTCCCGGCTTGGGCTTGGTTCAGACCTGGCTGTTGTGGCCTTTTGCTGAGTGAAGCAGTGAATGGAAATTTATCTCTATCCCTGTGTATGTGTGTGTCTGTCTCTGTCTGTCTCTCTCTCTCTCTCACATTGCCTTTCAAATAAATAATTTAGTTTTTAAGAAAGTTTTATTCTTGGGCCTGCGCTGTGATATAGCAGGTAAAGCCGCCACCTGTAGTGCCGGCATCCCATATGGGCGCCAGTTCAAGACCCAGCTGCTCCTCTTCTGATCCAGCTCTCTGCTATTGCCTGGGAAAGCAGTAAAAGATGGCCCAAGTCCTTGGGCTCCTGTACCCGCATGGGGGACCCAGAAGAAGCTCCTGGCTTCAAAAATTCAATCAAATAGATTCACTTTTTTTTTTTCTTCAATTTTAGGTCTTCTATATTCTTAAAGATTTAATTTTTTGAATATGATGTTAACATACTTTTATAAGTGAAAGAATTATGCTCACGTGTGTCATTCTATCGTAGTCTGTTTTGTACTGATTTATAGAATATCACAGAATAGGTAATGTACAATGAATAGAAATTTGTTTAGCCAAGAACTCCATCCAGGTTTCCCATGTGGGTGGCAAGGACCACTTGGGCCTTCTTCCACATAAGTAGGAAGGTGAATCAGAAGCAGAGGAACAGGGACAGAAATTGGCACTCCAGTATGAGATGCAGGATTCCCAAGAAGTGGTTTAACACGCTGTGCCACAACACTCACCTTGCAACTTTTTAAGTTTTAAGCCATAAAGTATGACTTTCAAGAAGGCAATTTTATAAAAAACTTAAGGTTGTTGATGTGTATTAAGTTATAGTTGAATAAAGAAGGAAATTCTGGAATTCTTTTGTATGTTATGTACTGCATATTTTTCTTGTTTTTTTTTTTTTTTTTTTTTTTTTTTTTTTTTTTTTTGACAGGCAGAGTGGACAGTGAGAGAGACAGAGACAGAGAGAAAGGTCTTCCTTTTGCCGTTGGTTCACCCTCCAATGGCCGCCGCGGCCGGCGCGCTGCGGCCGGCGCACCGCGCTGATCCGATGGCAGGAGCCAGGAGCCAGGTGCTTTTCCTGGTCTCCCATGGGGTGCAGGGCCCAAGCACCTGGGCCATCCTCCACTGCACTCCCGGGCCACAGCAGAGGGCTGGCCTGGAAGAGGGGCAACCGGGACAGAATCCGGCGCCCCGACCGGGACTAGAACCCGGTGTGCCGGCGCCGCTAGGCGGAGGATTAGCCTAGTGAGCCGCGGCGCCGGCCCGTACTGCATATTTTTCTAAAAAATAAGCCATAAGAAAGGATTTTTATTTTTTTACCATAAAGGAATGATCAGTGTTTGAGGAAATAGATAACATTTCTCCTGATTTGAACATCAGACAATGTGCAGATGTGTCAAAAATATCATGCATGTCAGGTGATTTTTTTTTAATCCAAATAAACTTTTTTCTGAAAGGTTGAGAATTAAATATACACCAGAGACATACCAACACAAGGCAGGAGTGGATATATTAATTTCACATAACACATGGAATTCAAGACAGTAAACTTATCATTTAATTCGATTTTGAAGTACCCGCTTAGGCACATGCAAAAGTGAAGACAAAGTAAAGAATGACTAACTCTGTAAGAACTCGTGATGGAAAACAATTTGTGATATACTTTAATTTTAGTTTGTTACAGTGTGTGCCTGCCTATAATATGTGAATCTTAAGGAGGACAACCAAGTACCCTGTAATGGAAGAAACCCCGGTGATCAAAGAAGAAAGTAGGGAAAAACAAAGAATTCTAGTTGGAAGAGTTCTGCTAATAACTGTGGAGTTGGAAAAGAGTTATAGAATGTTTGCCTAAAGCCTTTAACTTTCTTTCTGTTTGTTTGGTTACGGTGGCTGTTTTTTTGTGAGATTGGATTTTTTTTTTTTTTTTTAACTCCATAGGTCTTTATAAAGCCCTAGCTATATTCCAGGCCCTTCTGTTAGAGAACAAGATAAACTTGATCCTTCACCTCTTAGAATTCACCTTATGGTAATGGACATGGAATATATTTAAGATATTTACAAATCATGATATAGATGCTCTGAAGAGAATAAATCGTAATGTGATGGCAAGTAATGGGAGAAAGAATGATTGGAAAATGAGATCTGAGTGTTGAAGACAGCTAGACAAAGACCAGGCAGATAAACTATCTTGAGATGGAAAAAGGAACAGAGAGAAGGGCAGTGTAGGGACAGAAGTTGGTTAAGCAAAGGAAAGAAGAAAGGAACAGCCTCAGATATGTTTATTCAAGGGTATATGACCATCCTAAGGAGTTGGGATTTTGTTATAGGTGCAACGTGGGAAACTATTTAAAGGGTTTAAGTATGGAAAATTACTTGATACAGTAAACATTTTTAAAAAGTGACTCTTGGCTTTGTGTGGAATTGAAGCAGAAGACAAGTACAGAAGCAATGGTATTTAATAGTGCTGTAGGAGAGAGAGGATAGTGGCTTAGATGAGCGATGGTCCTTGTGGACAGTAGAGATGTAAGAAGTAAGGGTTGGTTGGTATACCAGTATACTTTGCAGGTAAGAATTCTTAATGGGCTGTATATGGGAAGTAAAGGAAATAGTTTTAAATATAGGGTTTTATTTGTAAAGAAGTCAACATTTAGAATGGATCTGTTTAAAAAAGTTTTTAATGCTAATATTCTACATGATTTCTTGATGCTTTTATCATTTTTATTTTAATTTCTGTTTTAGGCTTATGCATCTGGATGTGACATTGTAATACTGGGAAGTGATTTTGAAAGATTACAAATAATACCAGGAGCTAAACATGGAAATATTCAAGTAGGATGTGTAGACTGTTCAATGCAGCAAGGCAAGGTTTGTAATCTTATGGTAATTTGCAAATTTATTTTGACTGTGATTTTTGTCAGGTTAATATTTGAAGTATTTTTTTGTTTGAATTTGAGACAAGGACAAGGTATCTACAAATTACTTGTTTCAAGTTTCTGAGATGCATTTGAGAGCATCAGGGTTCTGTTTGTAAATAATTTGAAAATGTAATCTATGAGTTGAGACAGAAATATAATACTATTTGTGGAAAAGGCCTAAAGCTTACTTATTTAAAATTAATTATACTGAGGGAAGGGAATGACAGATCTTCACTCTGTTTATAAATAAACTGGAAGAAAAATCATTTGGCAGAGTCATTCTTTGTAAACAAGTAATCTTATTGTAACTTCTGAATACACTTTTACTGAGAAGAAGATAAATGCTTCTCAACTCTGTTATAGTTTGTTAATTTCTTACATGGTTGTAAGAAAAATGAAAAACTTTATCTGGACTTTAGTTTGCATGTGAGAAGTATAAAGGTAACTTTGAAAGTAAAGTAGCAAAACAGAAACAAGAAGCAATGCATAGAGTTCTACATCAGATTAAATACAGTTTTATGATGTTCTAGAATGGGAATCTTACTTGGTAGGCAGCATAGTTTATTGCTTAAAATAGTACCATGTAGGTGTGGATGGTCAGGCCTGTGTACAGTTTTAGCTAGACTGGGCTGAACTTCGCACATTTACTTTTTTTCAGATATGTGTTTGGTTGGACAGCTTTGTTCTTTTTAAAATAACGTTTGGTTATTTATTTTCATTGACTTGAAAGACAGAGACAGAGATGGATCTATTCACTGGTTAACTCTGCAAGTGCCAGCAACAAAGTTCTTGGGCAGGCTGAAGCCAGGAGCCTGGTATTCCATTTGAGTCACGCGTATGAGTGGCAGAGGCCCGAGCACTTAGCCTTCGTTTGCTGCCTGCCAGGTTGCTTTAGCCGAAGCTAGATTGGCAGCACAGGAACTAGGACTCAGACTCCCGCTCTAACATGGCATGTGGGCTTCCCAAATGGCTTCTTCACTGTTCTGCCAGATGCCTTCCTCAGCAAACTTACTTTTTTTTTTTTTTTTACTGCTAGATATTAAAAAATATTGTTTGATGAAACATCTAATGAAATCTAGAAATGTCATTGGAGCAATTAATGTGAGGAATCAAAGGGGTCATGTGAGAGTCCATGGATTCACATCCTGATAAACCTGTGTTTACTCATGGTAGCAGGAGTTTGCAGTGTTGCAGTCTTTACATATTTGTGGGAGTACTGTCCTTTTGTTGTCCCTGTGTCCTTTCCTTTGATACAGTTACAAGTGTCTGCCTTCTGTTGTTTTATTACTATACTGCAAAAATGATCTTTATTATGAAATGCTAAAAAGCCTTGACCCTTCCCTGTTTTCTTTTTCCATTCTCTTCATGTTTTGTATGTTTTGTTTGATCTCCTAGTTCTGTACATTTATAATCTTTATTATTGTACTTTATAGAAATAATTATTTTATTATTATAGAAAAACTTGCTCACAACATCGAGACTTACATGGGATAAGATTAGAAATCTAATTAAATAATTTTTAGTGAGAGCTATCTTTTTGTGATAGGCTAAACTACATGACAGTCCAAGTTAGGATGAAGAAGGCATTTGGATTTTTGGTCATTATAATAAAGGGAAGATTTCCTTTGTTTGCAGATATCAGTATTATCAAAGTGTTCCTTAAAATGTCAGGAAGAAAATTTGCAGGTTCTGTTACATAGGAACCTCTTTTAAGAGTTAATGTACATAGATACAATAGTTTTTCTTAAGATTTTATTTATTTGACAGGCAGAGTTACAGACAGAGTGAGAGAGAGAGAGAGAGAGAAAGGTTTTCCTTCCGTTGGTTCACTCCCCAAGTTGGAGCTGGGCCGATCCGAAGCCAGGAGCCAGGTGCTTCTTCCTGGTCTCCCATGCAGGTGCAGGGCCCAAGCACTTGGGCTATCCTCTACTGCACTCCCGGGCCACAGCAGAGAGCTGGACTGGAAGAGGAGCAACCGAGATTAGAACCGGCACCCATATGGGATGCCAGCGCCGCAAGCAAAGCATTTACCTAGTGTGCCATAGCGCCAGCCTCTAGACACCATAGTGTTTTAGTGGTCTGACCTTTTTCTTTCTTTTTTTTTTGTGTTGCCATCAGGGTTGTGTTTTTTTTTTTTTTTTTTTTTTTTTTTTGAGAAAAACCCTTCTGTGATTATCTTTGTTTCTTGTCATGAGACTTTGTAAGCTCGCTTAAGCTTGACTTTTAGTCTACTGTCCATTATTTTGATTTAGTAATACCCTCTTCAAGCTGAGCAGTTGGTCACCTCTAATCATATATAGCTTCTTATAGTTTTTTTTAAAAATTCTATTTTATTTTATTTGACAGGTAGAGCTATAGACAGAGAGAGAGACAGAGAGAGGGGTCTTCCTTCCGTTGGTTCACTTCCCATGGCCCGCGCTGCACCAATCCGAAGCCAGAAGCCAGGTGCTTCTTCCCAGTCTCCCATGCGGGTGCAGGGCCCAAGCACTTGGGCCATCCTCCACTGCACTCCCGGGCCACAGCAGAGAGCTGAACTGGAAGTGGAGCAACTGGGACTAGAACCCGGTGCCCTTATGGGATGCTGGCGCCACAGGCGGAGGATTAACCAAGTGAGCCACAGCGCCGGCCCCCAGCTTCTTAGTTTTTACACGTATGTTCTTCCTATGTCCTAAAATTGGGTACTTACTGCCTCTTGAGATCCTGGCCATACTGAAAGACCCAAACTAAACACTCCCTCCCAGGTCCACTTAGTACAGGTAATTTCTGTACCTTACAAACACAGAAAACTTCAAATAGCCATTGGAAGTCCCCCCCCCCCACCCCCAGCAGCATGTTATTTCATCACTTCTGACCCCTCTCTTCACTGTATCATATGGGGTTTCTTCTATCCCCAGTTCATTTATTATTTCTCTTTTTCCTTATCCTTATATACCTAGCTCCATCTGATTTCTGATATTTTGTTTGTCATATAGAACTTACTCAAGCTATAAAAGGAGCTACTTTATAAAACATTGAGGAAGTGTTATGCTCTAATGATTAAAAGAGTACATGTAAAATAAATGAAAATAGAATATTTATAACAGTGTACTTGGTGAATTCACAGAGGAATAGATCTAAGTTTTATTTTTATTTTTTAAAGATTTATGTATTTGAAAGAGTTAAATAAAGAGAGGTGGAGATGGGGAGAGGAGAGAGAGAGAGGAGATCTTCTGTCTACTGACTCACTCCCCAAATGGCTGCAGTGTGCGGGCCTGGGCAAGGCTGAAGCCAGGAGCCAGGAGCTTCATTCACGTGAATCCAGGAGCCCAAGCACTTGAGCCATTCTCTGCTGCTTTCCCAGGTGCATTAGCAGGGAGCTGGAACAGGAGTGGAACAGCCAATACTCAAACTGGCACCCATATGGGATGCCAGCACTGTAGGCTGGGGCTTAACCTGCTGTGCCACATTACCAGCCCCCTCTAAGTTTTATTTTTAAAAAGTATATTGCCAGAATTTAAACAAGATAGGTAACTCAAAAGTAATTGTTAAATTGTATCAAATTTCAAATTTCATACCTGATAAAGAATGCATTGATATCTTTTCTTCTGTGAGGAAAACAATAATTACTTTCCATACCAAATATAGTTTGTTATATGATGTTTTACCAGTGTGATTTCAGTTCCTAAAGTAATATGGTTAGGATGGTAGTTTTATGCATATTATAAACACAGACAAGGAAAGTAAGGCTAAGAGTTTAGCTTGCTAGTTACAAAGTAAATGACAGTGCTAGGATTCTGACCCAAATGTGTTAGTCTTTGCCACTGAAGTTGCCAAGTATCAGTGATGGAAATTGCATATGGGAATGTATTTAAAATGAAACTTTATTTCTTTTGATCTGTACGTGAGCTAATATAACCATAGTAAGTTTTCTTTTTTTCTTTTTAAAAGATTGCAGCATCCTATGGAAACATCATCTCTATTTTTGAACCAGTTAACATACCAAAACAAAAGAAAAATTTGGTCAGTAATTTATTTTTCTCTTAGTAATTGAAATGTCTTACGTGTTAAAAGAGTGTAAAATCATCATGATTATTAAATAGGTAAATATATGTAATAATTGAATATACATAGTAAGTCCTACTTCATATTAGAAAATATATCTAAATGTTTCATTGGAATATAATTAAACTAAGTCTTGCCAATAAATTGTCCTAAAATGCTTTGTATTTTTACTTCTGACACTTTTTATTTGATGATAAATATTTGAAGAGTCCATAACCTAACGTTTGGCAGTTACTTTATTGCTGGTATCAAACAGCATTGCTCAGCCATATATGGCACTGTATTATTGGTTTTTGTACTTTTTTTTTCTTGTCTTTTGCTTTCATATGTGTGTACTTAAATTTGCATGTTATATTGGCATAATCCATATACTTCAAAGACTTTCTTGAATTTACTGTGTCATATAATTGTTAGTAGATTAATGAATTTTTTTCTTTATAAGGAAACTATTTAGAAATAGTTTTGAAAACTGGCTTGTCTGTGGATTATAAATACTGGGATTATATAGTAGATTTGATAGTTGCTTTAATGCATGTTGTTGTGTTGTCTGTATTGCTATTAAAGGTTAAGGTAGTGGGTTTTTTTTTTTTTTTTTTTTTAAAGATTTTTATTTATTTGAGAAGGTAGAGTTACAGACATAGAGAGGGAGAAACACAGAGAGAGGTCTTCCACCCGCTGGGTCACTCTCCAAATGGCCGCAACGGCCAGAGCTGGGCCAATCTGAAGCCAGGAGCTGGGAGCTTCTTCTGGGTCCTCCAGGTGGGTGCAGAGGCCCAAGCACTTGGGCCATCTTCTACTACTTTCCCAGGCCATTGTCAGAGAGCTGGGTCAGAAGAGGAGCAGACGGGACTTAAACCAGTGCTCATATGGGATGCTGGCGCTGCAGTTGGAGGCTTAGCCTACCGTGCCACAGCACCAGCTCCTAAGATATAAACGATATGAAAGAGGATCAACATAGTGTAGTTGAAAGTGCATAAGGAGTCAAAGTTCTGGTTTCTGTTTCTGCTGCTGCCTGGCTATTTGATCCTAATCAAATCAGGCTTATGAGGTTCTTTTCTTAACTCTGAAACTAACTGATCAATAAAAAGATACATTATTAAAAAATTAAAAAGATACATTATTTCTTTGAAAGGCAAAGTGACAGAAAAAGAGATCCTCTGTGTGCTGGTTCAGTCCTTAAATGACCACAATGCCTGGGGCTGGTCCAGGGTGAAGCTAGGAGCCTAGAACTCCATCCTGGTCGCCCTCTTGGGTGGCAGGGGCCCAGATACTTGGGCCACCTTCTGCTGCCTCCCCAGGTGCTGGATTGGACGCAGAGCAGTTGGGAACTGAACCGGCGCTCTGAAATGGGAG
Source organism: Oryctolagus cuniculus (assembly GCF_964237555.1). Lineage (NCBI taxonomy): Eukaryota > Metazoa > Chordata > Mammalia > Lagomorpha > Leporidae > Oryctolagus > Oryctolagus cuniculus. The sequence continues at coordinate 9,029,292 of NC_091437.1, forward strand.
TATTATAAGGATGAGGTTATATTAATACATGTGCAGAAATGTATTGTTATAAAGAATTTACCAGTATTTTAGTATTAGAAATACCTTTGTTTTGATAATTTTCATGTCATTTTCACTTAACTCATTAGTAACATAAAATTTGAGGGGGAAGATATTATTTCTTCTTTTATGAATGAGGTAACAAAGGCCCAAAGAAAGTAAGTGACTTGACCAATGAAACAGCTTTTGAGCCACAGAACTAGAGTGGAATTAAGCATGTTAATTCCTGCATGTGAGCATTTGTTCTGTACCTGTGTTAACGAAAATATTTTCTCCGGGCACTTGGAGAGAGTGTCCATGATTCTCCCCAATTCCTATTCATGTTTATAGGTTTCCCAGTGAATCCAATATTAGAGGCTCATATAGCCTTATGATTTAGTAATTGACAGTAATAAAAATAAATTTTAAAGGATGTCACCCCAGCCAGAACAATGTATTTCATTAACTACTTGAGTGAAATAATTAGCTTTTAAAAATATTTTATTTTAAAAATCCTTTATTTATAAGGATAAAATTAAGATTTTTAATTTTTGTTCATTTTCCCTTTTACTAATTACAATAGGTGAATGGTATAAAAAACTCAAGAGGAAGCTAGTTATTGGTAGGCAGCCTGACTATATAGAGAGGCTTGAGGAAAAAAAAAAAAAAAAAACCTTTGATGAGGAAGGGAAAACTGGTTCAAATAGACAAAGAAAAAAAAATCATAGACTTGGAAGAGGTACAAAGTCTGCAGTTTTAGAGGATAGTCTCAGACTCTATAGGTCTTGGGAAAAAAAAAGATTTTCTTGAGACTGGCATTCTGTACACTGGGTCAAGCTGCAGTTTGGTACAGGTGTGCAATAGTGGAGCCCTGAGTTAAGTACTGGCTAGTCTACTTCTGATCTAGATTCCTGGTAACACACCTGCAAAGGCAACAGAAGATGGCCGCAGTACTTGGACTCCTGCTGTTCATGTGGGCACCAGAATTGTTTCAGCCTGGCCCGGGCCTGCCTGTTGAGGCTATTTAAGGAGTGAATGCAAAGACAGAAGTTCTTCCCCCTCTTTTTGTTGCTTTACCACACACACACACACACACACACACCCTTTTCTTTGTACGTTCCAGAATATTCTTTTAAAATGGTGTTTATTCATGAAAGGTGCACCTCAGAATTACTAGGGGATACATGTGTCCCTGTACTGCCCTGGGAATTCTAAAGCTATAGGTGCCTGATTGTGTCTGTGTACTTGTGTGTTTAGTTCTTGAGAGGGTTTTGATGTACAGTATGACTGAGAGCCAGGTCATGTTTCATGAAAACATATTCTGAAGGCTGCCTATAATATTGGGATCACCTGGGATTCCATTCTTGGCCTCTTGAACTTGAATTTTTTGGGTGCAAATCCTGGAAATCAGAATTTTGCTTTAAACAAACTCTGCGAAGTTTTAGTGGAGAACAATTTTGTATGGTTTACATTTTACAAGTTTGTTTTGGCATGCTTATGATGATATCAGAATCACCTAGATCAATGATAGCCAGTGTGCGGACTCTGTAGTATTATTGCCACTGGTGTGATGAACACCAGTTTTGGTCAATATGGCTAAGTATTCTATTTACAGTTTCCTCAAAGTTGGACAGTTGTTAGTGAAGATAGCCAGGTTTTCTTTTCTTTGATCGTATTCAGATTCTGCTTCTACCCCAGCATGTACTTTATACTTTCCATAACAAGCTAGAGCATGGAATCGATCAGCTCCAAAGACATTTTTTCATCTTTGCAGCCACCATCTTTCTCACTTGGGTGTGGGACAGCCCCCAACCAAAAGCAGTCAAAAGACAGCTGGAGAGTGGGAAAAGAAGGAAATTTGAATTATTATCCTGTTCTTCTCTACTTGAAAGGCAGAGTGACAGAGAGAGAGAAGGAAAGAAAGAGGGAGATCTTCCATCCTCTGATTCACTCCCCAAAAGACCACAATAGCCAGGACAGTGAAATTAGCTTAGTAGGCTGAATCCTGAATTTAAAAAGAAAATGAAATGAAGTAGAAAATGTCAGGGTATATCATATGTAATAAGGATAAAGCTAGGTTCTTTAGTTTGTGTATGTGTTTTGAACTGCTGTGCAGCATTTATTTCTTACTGATTTTCAAGCAGAAAAATTGAAAAAATCTTTTCAAATGAAAGACCTTAAATTACATAATATTAAGGAGGTATTTCATCTCTTATTTTAACTTTCTCCATATACCATCATCTCAGATGGGGTAAAGCTTGAAATAGAGCCACAGACGTACATTTAAAATTAAACTTCTGTCTTTATAATTAATAATAACAACAAGAGCAGTGATCTTATATGAGGATTATCCAAGGTAGTACAGGCTTATTCACTTCATAGTAAAGACAGACTTTTGGACCTCTAGGGATGGGTATTCTGTGTCTAATCTCCTCTGTCATATGTTCTCTGTTTTTCTTGACCAAATTGAACCTTTTTTTTCTTTAGAAATGACTACATGTGTTTTTATAAGAATGATGAATATGACCATTTACATTTGACAGGAAAAATGCTAATTGTAGTTGCCTAATTGACCTTTTTTCATTTTAGGAATTATATAGTCAGTGGCAGAAAAGTGGCCAATTTTTTCTGGAGTCAATAGCACACAATATAACTTGGGATCCCACAGGTGAGAAAATAAGCAGGTTAATTGACATGAAATATCACTTGCCTAGGCTGTTGCTTTCATTATTGTAACATATAGTGCCAGTTCTGTTCTGTGTGAGATTGTGGAAAATATAAAAGTAAGTACAACAGATTGTGCCCTTTTAGAATTTATACCAAAATGAAGACAGATACGCACTGTAATAAATCACAGAATATGGTAAATGCCATAATGGGAATATCAGTTTTTGGAATGATATCTTAAATTTCTTGGTTTAGTTGAAGGGGAATCTATGATTTATGAATAGATAGATGTTAACAGTGAGAATGGGTTGATGGAGTAGGGGAAAAAGAAGTGAATTTTCAGAAGAGATAATATATGCTCAAGTATCTATTTCTGCATTAAAAAAATCCCAAAATTTAGCGGCTCGAAACAGCAGTGGTTATTTGTGTGAATTAGGAATTACCACATGGCCTCAAAGAAATGGCTTGTCTCTTGTTCCATGTGTGATTGGCTAAAGCAATTCTGTCTATAGCTGAAAGATCCAAGAAAAATGTTGTTCATAGATCTGGGCTTTGCTGCTTGCTGTCTGTCAGAATATTGCCTTTGTTCTCTATATGGCCTCTCTTTCTGTATGGCCTCTCTAGCAGGGGAGCCTAGATTTACATGGTAGCTGGATTCTGAGAGTGAAGATAGAAGCTGCAAGGATTCCTAAAGTCTGGCAAAACTGGCTTATATTCAAGGTATGGGAGAAATAGACTCCATCTCTTTTTTAGATGCAGCAGAATCATGTTGCAGAGGGTGTATGCACAAGGAAACATGATTTATTGGGAGATGTTTTGACCATTCTACCATAGTGAGCAAAAACACAGAGAAAGAAAGCCTAAGATACATTCTAATAGCAATTAACAGTTCACTTGGGCTAGAGTCCCAGTGTATGGTGGTGAGAACGTAGACAGCAGAGTATTGTGGAATTCCTTTAAAATTATGGTAAAGCATTGAAATTTAATTCTTTTTTCTTAGATGTATTTAATTATATCTTTACAGAGAGAGAAATAGAAGAAGTGAGAGAGAGGTCTTGTATCTGGTGATTCACTTTCCAGATGGGCTCAGTGGCCTGAGATGAACTAAGCCAAAGCCAGGAGCCAGGAGCTTTATCCAAGTCTCCCACACGGATGGCAGGGTCCCAGACACTTGGGCGATCTTCCACTGCTTTTCCCAGGCACATTAACAGGGAGCTAGATTAGAAGTGGGGATACAAATTGGCACCCATATGGAAGCCACCATCAAAAGCGGTGGCTTTACTCACTGTGCTACACTGCCAGCTCTGGAATTTAATTCTTTTTAATTGTCTAAAAATTGTTAGAGATTTTTGAAAGAAGCTCATGGCATGTTAATATATATGGGTTTACATGATTGTTCTGCTAGCAGTGACTTAGGAAGAGCAAATGAAGGAGGAATGGGAGCCAGAGGGACTCTTTGAGGAGGATGCGTTCACAGTAGTCTGAGTGAGAAGAACCTGTTTCAGTGACTTTGCCAAAGTTGGTACTCAGTATTAAATGAATTGATGACTCATGAAAGGAGAGCATGGTTATGAAATACATTTAGGCATACATTTAGAGTTGGCTTCACTTGACAAGTGGATTTGAGATTACTTTGAGAATATCTGCACAAGAAAAATGATATGTAGGAGTTGGAAGTAGTGATTTGTTGGTGGTGTTCGGATGTATGGCATGTTAGATGCTTGCATTATCATAAAGCAATAGATGAAATTTGAATCTAGAACATAAGAAATTCTGTTTGAAACAAGGATTTAGAAGTCGTCAGTTTAGATAAAGGAAATAGTTTTAGTTTTCATAATGTAGTAGCTGACATTGCTGAGGAAAATTCTGATTAGAATACAAACTTCAGAAATATTGGAAGTTATTTTAGAAGATAAAAGATATACATATACTTTGAGAATTTTAAAATCATACAATCTTTCTTTTAAAAGCTTTTATTTAATGAATGCAAATTTCATAGGTACAACTTTAGGAATATAGTGGTTCCTTCCCCCCATACCCACCCTCCCACCCCCACTCCCCTCCCACCTCCTACTCCCTATCCCATCCCATTCCTCAATATGATTCATTTTTAGTTTAACTTTATATAAAGAGAACCAGCTCTATGCTAAGTAAAGATTTCAACAATTTGTGCCCCCCCACACACATACCATATAAAGTACAGTTTGAGAACAAGCTTTGCAGTTAATTCTCATAGTACAAGTCATTAAGGACAGAGGTGCTACATGGGGAGTAAGTGCACAGTGACTTCTGTTGTTCATTTAATAGTTAACACTCTTATGACATCAGTGATCACCCAAGGCTCTTGCCATGAGCTGCCAAGGCTATGGAAGCCTTTTGTGATCACAGACTCCATCAGTATTTGGACAAGGCCAAAAGCAAAGTGGAAGTTCTCTCCTCCCTTCAGAGAAAAGTACATCCTTCTTTGATGGCCTCTTCTTTCAACTGGGGTCTCACTCACAGAGATCCTTCATGTAGGATATTTTTTGCTACAGTGTCTTGGCTCTCTGTGCCTGAAATGTTCTCACAGGCCTTTTAGCCAGACCAGGAAGACTTAAGGGCTGATTCTGAGGTCAGAGTGCTATTTAAGTTGATTGTCACTCTAGGAGTCTGCTGTATGGGCTGCTTCCCATGCTGGACATTCCCTCCTTTTTAATTCTCTCTGTTATTATTACCAGGCACTTGATATTATTTGTATGATCTCTCTAACACTTAATCCTATCTGTATGTTCACTTTAACACTTAATATGATCACTTTAACAATTAAGATGACGTTTTTACCACCAAATTCAACGGGATTGGAGTCCCATGATAAGTTTTTAAACTGTACCCTTAGAAGTAAGTCTGTAGGACTGTATGCAGAACTATACAGCTTTACAGTTACAAACTTCCTCCTCCCTCTCTTATTCCCCCTCTTATTTTTTACTGGGATCTATTTTCAGTTGACTTTATATACATATGATTAACACCATGTTAAGTAAAGAGTTCAACATATAGTATGAAGAAAAGAAAAAAGAAAAAAAAAACTGTCCCTTGACAGTCAAGACGAAGGCTGTTCAAGTCATTGTTTCTCAGAGTGTCAATTTCACTTCTACAGCTTTCATTTTAGTTGCACTTTTGATTCTCACAGATCAGGGAGAACATATGGTATTTGCCCCTTTGGGATTGGCTTATTTCACTAAGTATAAAGTTTTCCAGATTGATCCATTTTGTTGTAAATGACTGGATTTCTTTCTTTCTCTCCCTCTCCCTCTCCCTCCCTCTCTCTTTCTCTCTCTCTCTCTCTCTCTCTCTCTCTCTCTCTCTCTCTCTCTCTCTTTTTTACTGCTATGTAGTATTCCATAGTGTACATATCCCATAATTACTTTATCCAGTCTTTGGTTGGTGGACATTTAGGTTTTTAGGTTGATTCCATGTCTTAGCTATTGTGAAATAAACTGCAATGAACATGGAGGTGCAGATAGCTCTTTTGTTTACTGATTTCATTTCCCTTGGGTAAATTCCCAGGAGTGGGATGGCTGGGACATAGGGTAGGTCTATATTCAGATTTTTGAGGTATCTCCATTCTGTCTTCCATAGTGGCTTTACCAGTTTACATTCCCACCAACAGTGGATTAGGGTGCGCTTTTCTCCACATTCTTTCAAGCTTTTAAAATCACACAATCTTTTAAAATGCTTATTCCTATGAGATTGAGGTTGATGCTATTTATGGTAACCCAGCTGTATATTGATGCATGCAGTAAGGAGAGATCAGACCTAGTTTGAAATTTGGCATTTAGCATAGCACTTTCGAATATTAACTCTGCTGTGGGTAGGGTGATGTATGCCCCATGTATGTTTATTGTCTTCTTTTTATTATTGATTTCTCATTCTTTTACACTTGCAAGTGTTCCTACTTGAATTATAAATTCTGTGGTTACTCTTATATCTCTATAATCTATTATAATTATTTGTTTGCCTCGCTTGCTTATATATTTTTTAGACAAGGGCAGCACTTCTGTTATATTCATATATTTATATTCACATTTCCAGTGAATAATAAGCTCTCAATAAATGCTCATATACTTGATGGATAGTTCTGTGATTATGAAAAGCTCACTTAACAAATAAGCACTGGTTAACTCACTTGAAAATTGAGATAGTATCTATTTTCAGTATTATTTTTAATGATCAGATATTACAGTATATATGTGCCTACTTGGTAAATGATAGAATGCTACAAATATTGAACAAACTTGCTGCCTACTTTGCAGTGTCATACTAATAACTGCAATAAAAACATTTAATATATTTTTTAAAGATTTATTTTATATTCTTGAGAGAGTACAAGAGACAGAGGTCTTCCATCTGCTGGTTCACCCTCCAAATGGCTGCAACAGCTGGGGCTGAGGTGATCTGAAGAAAGGAGCCAGGAGCTGCTTCTGGGTCTCCCACATGGGTTTAGGGGCCACGGACTTGGGCCTCCACTGCTTTCCGTAGGCATGTTAGCCGGGAGCTGGATTGGAAGTAGAACTGCCAGTACTTGAACCTGTGCCCATATGGGATGCTGGCTCTTCAGGCTGGGGCTTTAACCTACTGTGCCACTGTGCCAGCTCCAGCATTTAATATTTGGACCAAATGATATTTATTTAAGCTTAGAATCTTGTTCCTGTGGTCTGGCAATAGTAATAATGCTTCAGAGAGCAGAATTATTGTTAAATTTCTCTCAAATAATCTTTAAAAATATTTACATATTTAATGAAAGGCAGAGTTACAGAGAGGGAGAAGGACTGTCTGCTAGTTTACTTGCCAAATGGCATAACAGCCAGGTCTGGGCCAGGCCATCGACAGGAGCATGGAACTCTATCCAGGCCTCCCACCAGGATGTCAGGGGCCCAACCACTTGTGCTATGTTCTGCCATTTTCCCAGGCATGTTAGCTGGGAGCATGATCAGATGTGGAATATCCAGGACTTGAACTGGCGCCCATATGGGATGCCAGTGGCTTTCTAAACCACTACTCCACAATACTGGCTCCCTAAAATCATCTTTACAAAGTAGTATTACAAGAAAATTACTTATTTCCTCAGCATATCTGGTGGTGGCTTGACAGCAACTCAGGACTATTGATTATCTTTTGAATCTTACAAGGTTTAAAATTCACATGCAGTTTATTACTTTTTTATTTAGTGGCTTGGATGAGAAGTGGACTATTACTATAATGCATTCTTGGAAGCTAGTATTTATATATTTTTAATGTTTATTTAATAAATATAAATTTCGAAAGTATAACTTTTGGATTATAGCGGCTTTTCCCCATAACTTTGCTCCCACCCGCAACCATCTCATCTCCCACTCCCTCTCACATCCCATTCTTCATCAAGATTCATTTTCAGTTATCTTTATACACAGAAGATCAACTTAGTATATACTAAGATTTCAACAGTTTGCACCCACACAGATATACAAAGTATAAAGTACTGTTTGAGTACTAGTTTTAACATTAATTTGCATAGTACAACATATTAAGGACAGAGATCATACATGGGGAGTAAGTACACAGTGACTCCTATTGTTGATTTAACAAATGACAATTATTTATGACGTCAGTAATCACCCAAGGCTCTTGTCATGAGCTGCGAAGGCTATGGAAGTCTCTTGAGTTTACAAACTCTGATCTTATTTAGACAAGGCCATAATCAAAGTGGAAGTTCTCTCCTCCCTTCAGAGAAAGGAAACTCCTTCCATGATGGCCTGTTCTTTCTGCTGGAATCTTACTCACAGAGACCTTTCACTTAAGTCACTTTTTTTTTTTGTTTGTTTTGCCAGAATGTCTCGGCTTTCCTTGCCTGAGAAACTCTCATGGGCTTTTTAGCTGGATCTGAATGCCTTAAGGGCTGATTCTGAGGCCAGAGTGCTGTTTAGGACATCTGCCATTCAATGAGTCTGCTGTGTATCCTGCTTCCCATGTTGGATCGTTCTCTCCTTTTTAATTCTATCAGTTAGTATTAACAGACACCAGTCTTGTTTATGTGATCCCTTTGACTCAATCCTATCTTTATGATCAGGGATGAATTTCAACTGATTACTTTGACTAGTGAGATAGCATTGATACATGCCACATTGATGGGATTGATCTGGGATCCCCTGGCACGCTTCTAGCTCTACCATTAGGGGTAAGTCTGAGTGAGCATGTGCCAAACTGTACATCTCCTCCCTCTCTGATTCCCACGCTTATATTTAACAGGGATCACTTTTCAGTTAAATTTAAACACCTAAGCATAATTGTGTGTCAATTAAAAGAGTTCAACCAATGGTGTTAAGTAGAACAAAAAATACAAAAAGGAATAAAATAGTAAGTTGTTCCTTGACAGTCAGGACAAGGACTGATCAGGTCGTTGTTTCTCATAGTGTCCATTTCACTTCTACAGGTTTCCTTTTAGGTGCTCAGTTAGTTGTCACAGATCACGGAGAACATATGATATTTGTCCCTTTGGGACTGGCCTATTTCCCTCAGCATGATTTATTTATTTATTTATTTTTTGACAGGCAGAGTGGACAGAGAGAGACAGAGAGAAAGGTCTTCCTTTGCCGTTGGTTCACCCTCCAATGGCCGCTGTGGCCGGCGCACCGTGCTGATCCGATGGCAGGAGCCAGGTGCTTACCCTGGTCTCCCGTAGGGTGCAGGGCCCAAGCACCTGGACCATCCTCCACTGCACTCCCGGGCCACAGCAGAGAGCTGGCCTGGAAGAGGGGCAACCAGGACAGCATCCGGTGCCCCAACCGGGACTAGAACCCCGGGGTGCTGGCGCCGCAAGGCAGAGATTAGCCTAGTGAGCCGCGGCACTGGCCACTCAGTATGATGTTTCCCAGATTCCTCTATTTTGTTGCCAATGACCAGATTTCATTTTTTTTTTTTTTACTGCTGTATAGCATTCTCTAGAGTATATATCCCATAATTTCTTTATCTAGTCTTCTGTTGATAGGCATTTAGGTTGATTCCATGTCTTAGCTATTGTGAATTGAGCTGCAATAAACACTGAAGTGCAGACAGAAGTAGTATATTTTTACTTTTACAAGTGCACTTTGTCTTCATAAACAGATTTTAAATATTGTAGGTGAAATATTAATATAGAGTGAGAATCTCATATCTGAAATACTTGAAACCAGATTTCAGCTTTTTAGGTTTTTGTAGTATTTGCATAGACAGTGGCAATGTTGTGCATCCCTGACCCAGAAATACCAAATGCCCTTAAATTTGGAACTTTTTGAGCATTGTTTTGGATTTCAGATTTTCAGTTAAGGATGTTCAACCTGTATTTAAGTTATGATTAATATTTACTTACTGTAATATACCAGATATTAGGATATAAAGTTTTTCCTATAGTATTATTAAACTTACAGTATTGTATTGCTTTTGTATTGTCTCTGGATTCACTGTTGTATATCCTGTACATCATGAGATGTTCTGTTAAGGGTTTTCTAGTTTCCCTACCTATTTTATTATCCATATGTCTGTCCTTTTTCTTTCAAATCAATGTATCATAGCATACTGACCTACTTTTGAACCATTCAGTACCCTGGACTCATTGTTTTGTATTATAAAATTCTCATTCAATCAAGTAGTATATCATAATTTCATCTTCAGTATATGTCAAAAGAAAACTTGTGTGTGATTGTAAGCTTCACAGTGAAATAACAAATATATTGAAATGAAATGTTTCATTAGTACTTTATTTGCTTTTTTTGTGACTGTGAAACTTTTTGCTTGGTTGCTCTGTTTGTTACCTTCTGCTATATGCCAGACGTGTGCTAGAGATTTTGTGTGTATTAAAGGTAATCTTTAGTACAATTCTGCACAAACCTGTGGTTTTATGGATGAGAAAATTGGAGCTCAGAGGTTGCCCAGTTAGCTCAATTCACATGACTAACTAAGTGGCTTACTTAGTGTTTAGACTCAGGAATTTCTGATATAAAGTCTATGCTTTTGCCACAGCCCTACTTTCCTTTGGAAGAAAATGATAATCCCTACAAATACAAATCCATTGATCTTAATTGTCAAGGTAAATGCATTGTTTTCCTTCCCAAATTGCTCGTCCTCTGTCTCTTCTTTGTGTGGATTATAGCACAACCTACTGAACTGTCAAGTTATAAAGTTGAACCTGTCCTTGAAACCACTTGTTTTCCCCTTGTTTTTTAGTTGATATGACGCCTTGACAGTTGTACTTTTTGCAATGTCTTTCAAAATCCTTGATACTTGTAATTATTTGGTTCATGAATATTATAGTTAATTAACTAGGTTTCCTTTGCTCTTATGTTTTTCCTAATCTTGTCTGTCTCAAGTTTGTTTTTTTTTTTTTTCCTTTGTTCAAGATTTTATTTATTTGTTTTGAGAAAGAGTTACAGACAGAGGGAGAGACAGAGATACGGGTCTTCTATCCACTTGTTCACTCCCCAAATGGTCGCAGTGGCCAGAGCTCGACTGATCTGAAACCTGGCGGCAGCTTCTTCCAGGTCTCCTGTGTAGGTGCGGGGACCCAAGCACTTGGCATCTTCTAGGCCATAGCAGAGAGCTGGATTGGAAGAGGCACATGTGGGCCTCAAACTCGCCCCCACATGGGATGCCAGCACGGAAGGCAGAGGCCGCACCCACCATGCCACAGCTCCTGCTCCTGTCTTGTATTATTTTTGAAAAAGGGTATTCTTATCTCTTTTTTAAAGTCTTGCAGAAGTTGATTAAGGTGGATTATCTCTAGGAAAAATGCACATATTATATACACAACTTTTGTATATAATCTTAAAGTCCTCATTGAGTTCATCTTTGACTAGAACCTTCAGTTAGGCCCTTGTTCAAAATACAGGTCCAATTATATAACCTTCACTTTGCCACTTATAAAACCTTTTCAGAGGTGGGAATTTGGCCTGGTTAAAATGCCAATTTAGACACACATGTCGACATTGGAGTGCTGGATTCAGTTTCAGTTTCAGGCTCTTGACTCCTGATTCTGGTTTCAGCCAGTGTAGTTTTGATGGCTCAAGTGGTTGAGTGAGTTCCTGAGACCCATGTGGGAGACCTGGATTGAATTCTTGGCTCCGTGCTTTGGTGAAGGCTTTGGGCATTTGGTGAGTGAGCCAGCGGATGGGAGCTTTCTCTGTGTAAAAAAGAGAGCGAGAGAGAAGGAAGAGGAGGAGGAGAAGGGGGGAGGAAGGAGGGAAGAAAGAAAGAAACCTATTATTCCAAGCTACTGTTTTCATCTTTACAATGTATCATATTCCTTAATCACATCAGATTAAAGCGTTCTTGGAAAATAGATGGACTTGCATGCCTTTCTTTCTTTATTCATGATGAAACTCCTTTCTGCAATGCTTGTCCCCTCTACTGCTTTTTCATCCACAGTGGACCAGGTTGTATTTAATTACTTTCTATGGCATTTTCACTACAGGTACACATAATTTCTCTTTCCTGTGTACCCTTGTAACACTTTACATACATTTCTATAATGTTTATAAAACTTTTAGGTTGGACTGTAATATTTTAATGTTCTTTTACTGGAATTTATGGTAGAACACAATGGCTTTTTGTTTTTGTTTTTTTGTTTTTTTCTTGTCATGTGCCTAGCACAGTGCCTGGTACAAAGGAGAAGCTCATGAAATGTTCATTGAATAAGAGTAGATGTCTTACCTTCTTTCCCAAGTTGTAGAACAAAATTAAAATACAACTTTCTTCTTTCTTTCTCCAAAGACCCTTTTGTTATTTGACTTTTCTTGAGAAAATGTATTACCTGTATAGTAATATATGAAACATTTTGAATATATAACTTAACTCACTATTAAATACTTAATAAATGGTGAATAATAATTTTTTAGGCAATCGTCTTCTAACTGGTTCCAGCTGTTTACAACTCTGGTCCAACATTAACTTGGAGAAGCCAACTGAAGAAGAAAATCCAGATAAAACAGATCTTGATTTTGGGGATTGGAGATGCATTTGGCATTGCAAGTAAGCACTTAATTAGGGCATTAAAATGATAAACCTGTTCTATGTGATTTAATTCTATTATATATGTGTATTAGTTTGTATAAGACTGTATTATCATTAAAATGATTGATTTTTTAGTTTTTTTTTTTTTTTAATTGCATTCATTTATTTGGAAGGTGTGGTTACGAGAGAGAGGAAGAGAGAGAGAGAAGGAGAGACAGAGCTCTCCCTAACCACTGGTGCATTCCCCAAATACCTGCAATGGCTGGAGTTGGGCTGGTCTGACCAGGAGCCAGGAGCTTCATCCAGGTCTTGCACATGGGTGGCAGGGGCCCAAGCACGTGGGCCATCTTCTGCTGCTTTCCCAGGAGCATTAGCAGGGAGCTGCATAAAAAATGGAGCAGCTGGAACTCGAACCAGTGCCCACATGGGCTGCTGGCACTACAGGCAACGGCCTTACCCCTAAGCCTCTGCTGGCCTCTGATTTTAGTTTTTAACATGGCTTTTCTTATATACAGGATTTTCTGTGTTCCAAAGGTTGATTTTTTTTTTAATTGTCAAAATAACTAGGAAGAAACACAAGAAATATATGACCTGTATGAAAACCATTAAATAGAAACTTGGTCAACTATACAGAAGACAGAGATACTTTTCATGCTTTGAATGAATGGCTGAGTGTAATGAAATAATTATGTTGATCATAAT